>NC_142414.1:11893055-12052500 GCF_059516105.1 Syngnathus floridae | reverse complement strand
CTGATTTTTAATCATGCAGTGTGTGTGTGTCCTTGCGAAGCGACACGGGGAGAGCGATGGACAGCTGCCGTCTCTCTGTGGTCGACTGCAGAAAAGAGTAAGCGGCGCACGTCACAGGAAAAGGTAACAAATATGGCAGTATGTCGCAGCCATCTGTCACTGGAACTTCATACGTCCACGCGGACAAAAGAGAGCCAGGCAACATGGCAACATGGCCCCAGCCTGCCATTGTCCTCCAGGCTGCTGGCTAAATGGAGGGCCCCCGTCATCGGGGCCCGCCACCCGCTGAAGCCATGCAGCCGGGCTAACGGCAGCATTGTTAACACATGGCGTGCAAAATGAAGAGTTTTGCAACTCAACAAAACGCTCCAAGGTCGGAAGCTTCATTAAGCACAAAAAGAAACCCCAGAAAGTCGGACTCGGCTGCAACACTTGTCTTTGCATTTTTTTTTTTTTTATCTCTCTATCAGCCTCTCACAAATACACCTTTTGAGCTCACACACACTTTTAACCATTCCAGATAAGGTCCTGGGCTTAGCGGACGTGGTCGATTTTCCATTATGGAATTTTATAATAAAGATAAACTGCCACAGCAATCAAAGCGTCACTTGAGGCTATCTTCAAGCAAAGCCAAGACCTCTGTTTGGACCTGCAGTCTCCTGACCTATCCCTCAAAATAATCATCTCCCCAAACACTGACGCCCCCACCTGAAGTCACATCATTTCCTCCATCTATCGCAGAAGGAAGGGAAAAAGAGGATCTGTCAAAAATGTATATAGATGGATAGTTGAAAAAAATAATTGATTGAGAAATCTTTGCATCAGGATGAAATGCTGATAATTAACTGGCTCACAAATCTCCTACTTCAAGTTTTATATGTACACTATATATGCATCATATTATCAGTGTGTGTGCCTCAGTATCAAACTCTAAAGACTCATTATGTCTTTATACAATTATGAAAAGAGCATTATTTAGCAGATTCAGTGCATAAGGATTGGACAAAATAACTCATTTTAAAGTTGTGAAAAATGTAGAAAGCGCAACTCTAACTTATGGAAGAACCCATTCTTATCCGTGCAAATGAGGACAATTTTTTTTTTTATGTTTGGAGCTAAGTCTTCCGAATTAGACAGATTGGTTATGGGGCCCCAAAGGACTCAAGGGGCCCAGAGTTGCTCTAAATTCTGGGGGGGGGGTATGCAGACAACTGGCAAGTTCTCAGGAAAACTGTTTCAATCACTGTAAGAGCTTTGCTTCATTTCCTTTTGTCTTCCTTGTTAATGGACAATGCATGAACTGTCATTCAAATGACTTGGAAGGAGGTTCTTTGCTTTTGGTAGCACCTGTGTGATGATGTAGATCGCTCACATTATCTCTGACATGTCTCTGACCCACGTTTGTCAACATTTGCTAAAGTTAATGAAATGAAGAGCTAGAATATGAATAATCACAGAGGTGGATTTACAATTGCTTAAACAAAAGTGTAGTATTCATAAAGCAAACTACACATGTAGCAGAGAATGAGACCGTAGCTGTGCCTGCTTACTGATCTGCAGAGCAAGTGACAATGGAGACCAAAAGGAGTGTGTGTGTGTGAGAGAAATGTTCCGCATAGATTCCAATCCAGTGCAATCCTTCACCGGCCTCTCGTTCTTTCACTTCTTAGTCACTTGTGTTTTGTCCGCCAAATGAATACAACCATGATAATACTATTCCAGCCACCCCCCCCCCCCTCCACAAAACATTTTTCAATTTGTTTTTTCTAAAAAGAACAGCACTTTGCAATACTGTATTTTATAAAAAAAAGTTATGACATAATTATATCGAATATTTAACTAAATTTTTTTAAAAGAAGCGCGTTTTTTTTGGTTCCGTTTTCAAATCATGGGATGTGCTTTTTCTTACTTTGGCCACCAGGGGACATCACAATGCAGACATACATCCAACTAAAGTTTCCATGTAGAAGGTCTTAGCAATAACACTGATCATTCTTCACAGAGGATAAAGAATACACGTCTGTGCATATTATATTATTCATCACTGTATGCCTTCAAATAGCCTTTGCTTAAAGGTTTATAACACCTCAAAACAAATACTATTTGTTAACCCATTTATGGCATTCCCATTATATGTTAGGCATTAAGCAAGCATACCTGAAGGTTAGGCCATTCGTTTTGTTTGACAGTAAAATTCAACTGGGAGCGGCAACAAACAGCTTGAATTATCTTTTCTGAGAAATGGCTGCTAGCTGTGAAGTGAGTTGAGTTGCATTAACTGCTACCACACAGTGCTTATGTCACAAGTAAATGCTTCTGAGTCAAAGCAACAACAAAAAAAGACACAGGGAGGGCTGGTGTTTTGAAACCCCCCTGTATTGGGTCAATTTATGAGTATCCATCAGTAAGTAAATGTCCTGGCGGTGAAATTTAGTGTCTGGTGTTGTTGATACGCTGCACAATTCAGGCTGTATGCAAATGGAAAAGAAGAAAAGCAGCCACGAACAATGGACCCCTGCTATTCAAAAATCGCTGCATAGTTGACATATATTGAATATTAAATATATGTAACAAAAGGCTTTAAAAACTGTTGTCATTCCTACGCCCTTTACCTGATAAATACCGTCACATTAAAAATGAAAATCTGCAGTTAAAGCAAATCTTCTTCATTTCGTTTCACATCAATTAGTAGTGTAATTTTGAACCCAAAAGATGACTCTTGAGTCTGTGTCCCAATATTTATGGCCCTGACTGTAGCGTTGCAGCAGATGAGCTCCTCTACGCATCTCTATTTGTCTTGCGCTTGGTGACCTTACCTGAGAGAAAACCTAGAAACATTGTCCTTAATCTGCTGAGATGAGCAATGGGATTACCCGACTTTGGGACTGGTTCTCCGGCTGCGGGAAAAGTCCATTAGCATTACTAATCTTTAAATGAAAAGAGGTGGACAGCAAGCGTGCGTATTTGCCTCTCACCGTCGAGTGTCTCTGATTAGTATGCTCGGGCCATGAGGCAACGCTGACAGTGGGGCCTCTGAGAGCTGCAGCACCATGAATTCTTTAACATGGGCTCAACTGTACTGTCGCGCGCTTCATCACGCCTGAGAGGACAGTCAGAGGAAGACGTGCATTCTGGGTGCAAATACGTGCAAGGTCATTCAGCGCAAACAAGGCCTGCCTGACTGTCGGTCCGGCTGACCTGAAAGGATTCGCTTTTGTATGATCTCATCAGTACGCCAACACATTTCTTTGTGACTCCCGGATGAGCAGTCAAACATACCTATGAAAACACACACATACACACACGCACAATCTGAGGGAATTTTCTATCTCTTTTGCTCGCCTTCTGCCTGTGGAGAACACTGGCGGGGATCAGTGAGAGAGGAGCACGGTTGCTTGGCAACAGGTTGTGGTTGCTATGGTGAATTTAAGTGGAACAGCTGGTCCAATCAGCATAAAGTGCGGCGGGCGGGGGCAGAGCCTCATGCCAACACAGACAGACAGGAAGGAGAAGCTGCTGAGGCATGCAGGACCAGAAAAGGAAGAGGAAGAGGAGGGGAAAGTAGGCTAATTGGGCAAAATAAAAGAAGAGCGCCGAAGAAAGGGTAAGGGAAAACTGGGAGACAGGAATAGGTTGGATGAGAATGCATGGGTCTATTTCAAGACATCCTAATGAATATAAGACACGCGTGCCATTGACGTGTCTGACCCACCCCTAAATTGTATGAACCCCTATTTCTTTAAGATTATTCATTTTTTACTGTGCGTCCTTTTTAAACAAGATTGAAAAGTGCAGAGTATAACCATGCAGCATTGATCATAACCCCACCTTGCATCAAAAATGGTTTGTTGAGCCCAGGCCCGCCCACCGAACCCCGACTGGGCTCTGCACAAGCCATCTGCACAGGGTAATTTGCTACCTTCTCGTGATATACAGTCAAGGTTGAAGTACCTGGCTCAAACCAGGTTACGTGGAACATTTTCTTAGAGTCTACCAATCGATGCCAACATACAAAATTCCTCATTTTTGCTGCATGTAATCAGTGCACTGTTCAAGTTGTTTATTGGTGTTAGCTGACACTTTTTTTCTCACTAGAAAATTTCTCAGGTAATCAGACACGCACCACTGTCCTATCCTCTGTTTAAATTAGAATGAGAGAAGCCACTTGTGTCTTGCTGTGTTAATAATAAAACCAAGATGCCGCTGACAAGCCAACTGACTGGATTCCAATTAACATTATGAACTCTATCAGAACACAGAGAAGTTTTTTTTTATATATTGGAATTCAAAGTATAATAATATAGTAAAATAAAATAAATGTCCAGATTACTCTTACGTGGCTCCTACGCCTGCTTGGATGTCATATGTCAAGCTGGTAGAGTGGTATCGGTGTGCAGAATCGGAGCATTTTTTCCGATTACTGATGCAAAGCTTTGGCACAAATATGTGCATCCCCAAATATAATCGCTGACAGGACATGGAACATTCTCAAATAGAAGACGACAGATGTCCTACTTTTGAGAACCCTTAGATGTGTTTGCAGGAAAAGCGGAACATACGATACAATATTTACACCAAGAGCACTTTATCATTCCTCTGACTAATTTAGTGTCAAATTCTAAGTGGAAAGCCTAATCACAGACACACGCACACACTTGCAATGGCCAAGATGTCTTGTGCGAAGAGGACATACTCTTCGAGTGTCTCGCATGAGCAAGCACAGAGGGGAGCGAGATGAACACAGGCTGCCATTGCTGTCAGCAATCAATGGCAGCCACTTATCCTTCAACAGAGAACACAATTGTTTCGCTGCTGCACTCTCATACTTGCTTCATTTTTGCTTCGAGAACATGAATTGAAACACGGGAGAGACACTATAATCACATCTTTCACTCTTTGCTCTCCCTGTTGACAGAGCTGGCTTGCATCGCATGGAAAATGCTTCTGTGCAAACGATAACACTGAAATGGTTTGAGGCGAATGGAATCGTGATATGACACGCTGGTAAATTCGGAGCCACCCGCAAATACGAGCTGGTCCATTTCGGCGAGATGTCCGTTTACACAAAGCTCTCCCTCCGTCACACCTTCCCCTGTCACTCACACTGAGCATGACGGGAGGCAATGGTTGCCAGGGTGACCGAGAGGCACCTTGCCTTGACAACGCTTCATAATGTGGAGCTGAAGGACAATAGCATTGACACCTCAGGTGGGGCTTGATCACAAACAGAACAAACTAAGTGTCACACAGTTTGGTGTGCAGCACATCAGAACCTCCATTAAATCTGAAAACAAGTGGCAAATTGTTCCTTAAATGAACATTGCGTGTGCTTGATTGTTTGTACTGAAACATGCTCGTTACTGGTAAATAAAGTATGTCGCCTCACATATAGAGTATTAATTAAAATTACACACACTCACTCACACACACACACACACACACACACACACACACACACGCTCTCTCAAAAAGAAAAAGACCCTCACTTGCTGTCCTAATCATACAGTCACATATTTCCAAGTTCCCTCTCAAGGCTCCAAAACACATCATCATAAGAGTTATCTACCTGCTAAACACATTTTACAAACGCACGCTTTGACACAGACAAGTCGGTGGCAACAAGAAAGACCATAGTGAGACCAGCGCACACAGATCAATGCATGAAACAGTGAGGAGCATGAAGAGACAGCAACAGCGTGTCGGATAACCCACGGGCTGCACGAGGGAGGCCGGCCCGCACTAGTAAGTCCGTCTCAGGGGGGCAGGGGGCACCAGCAGAGCGAGCGGGCAGGAAATTTTCACGTATCTGCCAGTTAGGAGATGAAGCGCATGGAGAATTGAATGCGCTGGGTCGTGTTTCCCCCTTGGCGAAGGCATTAACAAGCCGATAATGGAGCCTCTTAAAAAGCCAACTAGGATCTCCTCCAAAACTAACTGATGCCGAGTGGCCGGGGCCCCCGTGGGCAGTGGCCAAGTCCCCCCAGGTCCCTCCCCAGCACAGGCAGACACAACCCCGGTGGCAGGCGCCACAGACGCATATTGTGTTTGTCCAGTGAACCACAAGCGAAAGCAGTTTATAACACAATAAAACACTACGAGGAGGCATTAATTGGATATAATAGCCGGGGACTAATGTAGATGATTGAACACCTTTTCTCCGCGACCACTAAATAAAAGTGGGAGGAAAGGAGAAGAGGGATAAAGAGGAATTAGTGATGGAGTCACACCATGTATTGCTGACCTTCGCTTCAAATGTTTCACCCGTTACACACATACTGAGTAGACCACTCGATTGGATTGTTGGTTTTCTGTCCCTTTGTTGAATTTCAGCGAGAAGTATACCTGCTTTGTCCATAAATATAGAAATAGCTGAATCACTTCAGAGCACCAAAGAACTGCAACATCGATATGCACATCTGGCCTTCCATTTGACTAATAATTTCCTCTGTAAGAATTAGTACAAAAAAAAATTAATTAATAAAATAGACTTGTTTTTTGCTGGAACAAGGAAATTGCCATAAATAAATTTCTGATGCTGTTTGGTTTCGCCAGATGGCAAAAATGATTTTCCTAAGAAAGTCTTTTTCGCCACATCGCCATCTGACAATGCTCATCATATCCGGGGGATTCCTCTGTTCTTTGGTTTTGTGAAATCAAGTGGGATCACGAGTATTGAGTATTGGCAGCTGAAACTTTTTACAGTTACCTCCATGTTTACTAGAATCAATCTATCACTAACAAGATACAACACACTAACCAAGCCTCTTTATTGCATCAACCTTTTTCCAGCAATGTTTAATTGAAAAATATGAGGACCTGGAAGCTAACAAACTCTACATCTTTAGCTGCAAATTCTCACAGAGAGCTCCTCGCTAGCCCAACAAAAACTCAGTCACCATCCTCCCTTTCTTTTGCCGCCTTGTCGCTCCCCCGTGGTGCGGAAAGGGAGCGGGTTCTTGCATGTGTGTGTATGTAATTGGCACTTTACTGTCATATCAAATTGATATCAGTGCATGGTTGGGGCTTGGGAAGAACAATGAGAGTCAGACAAAAGCGAGGCTCGGTGCTCCGACAGCCGCCCTGATAACCGCGGTGCAGGCCAGTCAATAAAAGCAATCATCTCTAATCTTCTTATGGGGGACTAAACAGCTCCCCCAGACACTACAATGGCCACTGGGCAGCAGACAGTACAAACAGAGAAAAAGCCAAAACAATATTTGACACGTGACACATCAGCTTTAACTACAGCAACATTATTGTCGTTTCAAATCGAGCTCTTTGGGGAGGAGAGGGTCAAAAGATGTGCATGTACATAAAATGAGAAACAAACACATGATATATTGAAAGAGAGCAAGATCAAGGGATAACCCAAAAATAATAGTGTGCCAACCCCTTTATGTGTCGACAGTAAGCACCCCCCCCCCCGCCCCAAAACTGAAATTCTTCCTGTTTCGATTCTTCTTTGAAATTGACTGTTTAAAAGAAAATAGTTTGCCCCCATTAAGTGGTCAACAGTAGAATTACACACAAAATAAACAGGAGGCATGAGAAAATACAATGTTAAAGGGCAAAAAATAAATAAAAAAATTGCAAAATAGTTGAATCATGAATTGGCAATGGGGGAAAACAATGTATTTTGATAATGATTTTGTGGAATTAGGAATAAATGAATTCATCAAGCTTCAACCATTTCAGAGGGGCACTTGGGTTCGGCAACCCAAAATGTTCAAAAAACAAAAAACATACATGTCTGGAGCCGCAAAAATTTAAAGCCTTTTATAAGGCAACATAGACTGACAATACATAAGTAGTATGCCTACTATTAAAATAATTTAAAAAATAGTGGTATCAATTCGATCATTTCTTCTTGCGCCCCATTAAAGTTCACGTACCTGCATAGCAGAGCTGTCTGTTCCATATCGGTCACGTCACACGACTCATCCATCACAGGCAATTGAGGAAAAAGCTGGAGCTGAATTGATGTCCTTGATTTGCTGATCGGTGATATTGTTTGTGCGGAGAGGCATGTCTTTGATTTTCTGAATGATCTCGGTTTTGTTTTTGAAGTCCGAAAATAGGCATTCTGATATTTTAATGAATTAATCCCTTCATGTACTCGCCATCGGTGAATGGTTTTCCGCGCTTTATTATCTCCGGGGCTGCAACAAAACTTAGCAGTAGTAAAGTTTGGAGACGCAACCCACTTCTTGAAACTGTTCTTTCGGTCCTCAAATTTCTCCACCAGCACTGTAATTGCACCTTTCCTCTCAGTTGCAACTGGGTGATCGGCAGCAAATTTAGCATGCTGAAAATGTCGCTCCAAATTCCTCTTCTTGTTACTTGACAACTTCTCATTGCAAATCAAACATGCAGGCAATGCTTCGGCATTGGCAATGAAAGCAAAGAGTTCAGTCCATTCTTTCTTAAAGCCTCTGCTCTCATCAGCAGTCTTTTTCTTTTTGCCTTTTGAATCCATGACCCATCACTCACACACCTGTTTGCTTACAACTCACCTGTGCTGTGTCGCAGATTATGACGCAATTTTGCTATTTGGCGTCATTCTTAAATTGGGTATTTTTAATATATTTACAACTACATAAATTTGTACAGCATAAGAATGGTTGTGTCACGATTAGCGTCTAAAAACCATATTTAAAAACAACAACAACAACAACAACAACAAAAAAAAACATCATTTTCCATGTTCACGCATTTTTGCAAAAACTCCAGGGAACCGCTAGGGGCGTGCTAAAGAGCCGCATGCGGCTCTGGAGCCGCGGGTTTCCGACCCCCTGATGGAGGCCAATGCTGCCATCTGCTATCGACCAAAATTAACATCACAATTACAATAACTAACAACTGTTACAATAGCTAATATTAACTATAACAATAACTAACAACTACGAGTTGAGTGAATGAACAAAACTTTTGCAAGTTCGAGTTCAAGCTGGGGGGTGACTTGGACAATTTTTCTTGTCTTGATACAGATACAGGTGATCTTCCGACCCTCACCGATAGATGGCGCTAATGTTAATTTAGCAGCATCAGTAGGTGGCAGTGTGTGTCTTTACGCTCGTTGCAACCAGGACAAGGAAGGTACTGAAATGTTTTGTGCAATAATTTTGCATGTTTCCAGGTGTTTTTATACAGTACAATACTCTTGAATGTATTTTTTCTTTTACATGTTTTGGATTTTTTTTTATATCAAGTTGTGTGAGAAGGGGGGGCGTTGCATCAGATCCATTGCATTACCATTAATTTCCAGGCATAAGGATGACTTGAGATACCAGCAGTCATGAAAATAGTTCAACTCGCATCTCAAGGCATCACTGCAAGTATATGTTTCAGCACAGTTTAGTAGTTTATTTTTGAAAAGCAGTACTAGTACATATTAGCATTTTATCTTTAAAAACGACTTTTAACCATTTAAGTGCATTTTTATTTCACTTTTAATTTAATTTAATGGATTATTTTATCATTTTTACTATGTTATTTTTATTCTTTATATTATTCAATTATAATAATTTAAAATCCCTTTTTTCTTTCCGATTATTTGTGCAGTATATTTACAATGTTGCAAAGTCTTACAATACTAAATACAGCATTTAGTAATAAAACTTGGCACATTTCATGTATTTCAAAGTTAACACCAACCAGGTTTTGATTCCTAGGTGATTTGTAAGGATTTTTTGTGCTTCTGATATACGTATATATATGCAGTATGTGTGTGTGTTTCATTTGAAAAATTGTAAAAGTATCCATTAATTTCATGTAATTTGAAAAATATATATAATATTTAGAAATGTATGGTTTACAGGCTGTAAAATGACTACAATGGCGTCGTAGGATTTGTCCATATCAAACAGAGTATTTTTATATTACCAAATCGTATAGTGATAATGCCATCAATAATAGCACATATAGTGACAATTTCTATTATATCATACTCTCGACCCACAGAGAAACCATGAGAGAATCGATAATGGGATCATATCAATAAGCAGTATCGATAATGAAATCGGAACCATGATATTTGCAGCTGAAAATTTTTTGAGTTGTTTCTTGTAAAATGTTTGAGACTAAACCTCTCAACGAAACAAAGGTGTTCTGCTGTGTGAGATTTTTGTTTTGTTTTGTTCTTTTGCTATTTAAACCTAGCATTTAAACCATTTCTTTGGCTTGTAGCCATTGAATCGCTGCACAAAAAGACGCCTCATCTTCTCTACACAAAGATGATGGTTGGCCAGCATCCCGTGTTTTAATTTTGAGACATTAACTGGATGAATTGGAACATTTTAAATGGACAAGTCCCCCACGCAGACTTGAATTCAGTTGTGTGCAAAACATCTGATACTCCAACACCCAAAAACCTCTTGATTGGGGCCATTGCAATCCGCTCTGGAAAAAAAAAAGAAAAAAATCATGGTGGGTGTGTGGGGCAGAGGTCCCAAGGTTGATGCAATATGGAGCATATGGCTTAATCACTCACAATTTTGAATTTCAAAAGGTAAATATGGCTTGTATAATTGGTGCACTATAACAGTTATACTGAATCAAAATCAGACAATAATTCTAAAATATTATTTGGAGGTGCAGGTTAATTGCAGGTTAACTGGCGTCGTCGTGGAGCAGCGCGCACGGAATATGAGACCAAAGACTCGCTTGGTCACAGAAAGGCTTCTACACTACGTTGACCCATTTTGTGTGTGTGTGTGTGTGTGTGTGTGTGTGTGTGTGTGTGTGTGTGTGTGTGTGTGTGTGTGTGTGTGTGTGTGTGTGTGTGTGTGTGTGTGTGTGTGTGTGTGTGCGTGCGTGCGTGTGTGCGTGTGCACGTGTGTGCGTGCGTGTGTGAGTTTAAAAAGATTTTAAAAGAGTTAAAAAAGAATAAAAATATAAAAACATGATGGTGAACGTTTGCTTCCATAAGAAAACATATACACAACAAGTTATGAAAATGGTTGTCTTTTTTTTGCCTTCCTATATGACGTTTATTAAGTTGTTCAATAGTCAACCCGGTGAATCCAACGCACTGTATTACCTGGCATAGTGGAATTGTGCTGCTAATGAGTCAGCAACAGATCAATGGTGGCAGCTCATGACATTTATCAGGCAGCCTCAAGGACCTCCATATTTACACTGATGCTCACCGTTGTTCAAGTGCCTCAGCATTATTGATATGAGTCGTGTGTGTGTGTGTGTGTGTGTGTGTGTGCGTGCGTGCGTGCGTGCGTGCGTGTGTGTGTGCGTGCGTGCGTGCGTGCGTAGGTGTATAAATGCGTGTGTTTAAATCCAAAAATGCCAAAGAGAAATGTGTGCTATTTTGAAATCTGCTATTTGATGACCCATTTTTCATCAGCATATCCCTTACCTGTGACTACTTGTCCACGTTAGCGTATGCTGAGGCTTTTAGAAAACATGATCCTGCAAGTAGAGGAGCACGACATTGCATCCAGAACATAGCAAACGTAGCTTCCGTGCATTATATATGCTTGAAGTGAATGCACCTCAGTGAGGTCCATTTGCAAGCTTCCTAAGCGAGCCCGCTGCTCGGTCCAACCCACTTGCTTGCTATATACGTATATGTGCATTTCTCCTTGGAGGGGCCCCTTGCATTGAAATCAGCGGCCCGCAGCCTGATCGTGGAGGACAGCTTACCAGGCCCCTTGGATTGTTCCAAGGAACAATGGATTCCTTTGTCGACGTGTTTCTCTTTCTCGGCGCGCACAATGCTAAAGGGTCCTTCTGGCTCTTTGCACTTACGAAATGTTTACATCTCTTTATGTACCTCTCAAAACAAATAACAGCGCCAGTAGAAAAGTGTGGGAGGTTTAGAGGGGCAAACGCATACAGCGGAAAATTTGGTTCTTTTCTTGTCTTACTTTAATATCCTTTTGCACCAAATACCCTGCATTTAACCTGCTTCTAAAGAGCAACGGGGCCCTTAATCACAATTTTTTTTGTCTCGTCAAGTCCAAATTGCATTTTGCTTAATAAATACGCCGTAAATAGGAAAATTTCCAAGGAGCCTAACTCGTATAATCTCATATAATCTAATTTGATTGGCCAAACACTCAAATTGATTTTACTAACATTTCATAACATGTTTAAATCATTTAGTTATGGAGGTGTTTTTCTATAAGCGTCATTAATGAACAAAGTGAGTTAAAGGGAAAACCAAGCTCCCCTTTTCTGGATGTCCAGGTAACCATCAAGGTGTGTTGGGTGTGTTTGAACAAGAATAGAAAGAAACAAATATAGAATACGATGTGCATCTGCGTAACGAGCTGCAGGGTCGCAGCTCCTCGTGACCTCTCCCTCTTCCCGATGAATAGAAGCAGAAGCAGATGCCCAGCTGTGCCTACTCAGGCCTTCAACTGCATTTGCAAAATCGCAGTGATGTTCCTGGGATACCACAAAAAGTCCACCTTTGTACCTCCATCCTGCCTCTTTATAATAATAATAATAATAATTGTAATAAAACCTAATAATAATAATAATCATTATTATTATATATTATATAGGTATATTATATCTATATCTATATCTATATATATATATATATATATATATATATATATATATATACATTATATAGTAGTTGTAGCAGTAAAAGTAGCAGTAGCAGTAGTAGTAGTAGTAGTATTATACTAGTAATACTATACTAATACTACTATACTATATACTAATATATATTTATATTGTATTTATATTATAATATTTATATTATTTTATCAGTATCATTACTATAACATTATTGCTACCAAGGAATAAATAGATTCGTATCTAATAAAATCAAATAACAATTCTAGATAAACAGAGTCATCTCTGCTTTTAAAAGACAAATAACAACAATAAAGAAAACTTTAATCAAGGGCCAGGAAGAAACAAATAGAATAAAACAATAATAACAATTCAAAATAATAAGCACAAGAATAGTGTTGCAGAATGTAATTTTAATTTTGGGGATTTTTGTGTGATGTTGTATTAAAATGGCTATAGCGCAGTTAGCTATTGCGCACGCACATTTTGCGCCCGGATGGCCAATGTTTCCCCTCGCGTTTATTCAACATGATTTTTTTCCTTTTTTTTTTTTTTATTCTCGCGATTTTCGATCGATCATCAAGCTGCACCCCTTCGTTTGGTCCATATCGAGAGTTGACTAGATTTTCCCCTGCATGCAGCACACTTCACAAGTCCAGGGGCCACTGCTCGCACAACTGGGGCCGACTCGCCTCTCTCTTTTGTTGGGCCATTGTGGGGGTCTGCGTATTGGGATTGGGGTAGTGGATGGGGGGGGGGGGTGCTAAGGGGGCTACGGCCCCCCGATGGGGGTGCATTTGCTGTCCAAAGACCGTTAGACAGCAGCAGCTGAATGAATGGGGGCCTGCGTGTCATTGTAATGCACGGGGACAACTCCCCCTTCTTTGAGCGCTCGAAGAGGCCGCTGAAGAAAAGCTGCACTCCAGCTCACCCACTCATGCCTCTGACGAGTTGCCTTGCGTACACGGCCAGCTCGCTTAACGGATATTGTTGGGCTGAAATGATGGCGCATTGCTGTTGCGTGTTGAAGAGCTTTGGTTTTGCGCAAAAAAAGAAAAGGAGAAGACGAGCGCCAGCCTATACGCGCATGTGTGGACGAGGATGCACCTGATATGACGAGCGCGAGAACTGCACGAACAAAGGACTTCGGCCTAGGATTTTTCCTTCTCTTTTTTTACGAGACGCGGATGCTGTGTTTTTCTGCGTTATTTTGAGTTTTGCAAATGGGGGACCAACAGGCCTTGCATCAAATGTAGGCATGGTTTTAAGGAGGCGGCCAGTAGGAATGCTTTTTAAAATAGTTAATCATTGCCTTTGCCCGAGCTATAATGACGGCATTTGCGATTCTATAGGCTCAAGAATGAGGAGTAAATAGCAGCCAAGCGCTGCTGTAGGTTGGTCCTCTTCACCTCTTTGTTCGCACACCGTGGGAGGTGGACACAAGCTAGAAGACAGCGGGGAGGGGAAAAAAAATTGAAAATCGAATTCCTTCTTCTTCCGGGGCACAAATTTATGTAGTCCTGCATTTGTAGGCGCTTCGTATAGCGACGACTGAAAAATGACAATTCAATTGAGTGAGCTAAAATATATTCAAAAAATGTGTTACATTTGAGGTGACTGCATCCACTTTTGGTGGAAATATAAAGACCAAAAATGCATGCTTTTATTAAATTGGAATATCTTACTTCATGCAGGTCGTAGCTCAAAAATTGCACGGCATGCAAATAAGTAGCCATCAATAGGCCCAATACAAAATAATCTGCTCCAAAGTCTTTCGTAATTATAGTGCGTATTTTATATTTGTATTAATTTAGATTCGGGCTTCTTCACGAAGGCTGACGTTCCTGTCCGCCCTCATCTATGTCATAGACGTAATGTGCCGTTGGATGCTTGTCAATTTATTTCGATGCTTTACGACGTGCGTGTGATCACATCTTCAGCTTTTATCACAAGGCTGCAACATACGGGACGCGTGCACCTGCTCGTGCAGGACGTGGACCCTCTTGTGGTTGGGGGTGTGGGGCGGGGGTGCTTGCATGTCGACACCGATAGGGACAGGGTCATGTTAAATTTAGACGATCCGAACGTGGAGCAACGGTACGTATGATTCACGTATGCACGCGTGACTTATGGGCAGAATGTCACGCACTTTTCAAGGACGTTCTCGGGGTTGATGAGGATTTACTTTTAATGGAGGGGAGGAGAAGAGGAGGAAGAGGGGTGGGGGAGGCTGGGCCGGGGTGCATGACGTCACTTTGTGCCCATGTAATCCTTTTGCGCTGAAACCCAATCAGCATGAGACTCGCGGTTGTCTAGAGCGCGCCGCTCTAATCCGGGAGACGGTGGATCACACAGCCCGATGTACTGAGAGGGGAACACGAGACAAGTGGAGGACAAGACAAGGCAATGGACAGCATCCGTGCAGGACCGGAGCCCCCAAATGGGTCGCGATTGCATCCGAAAGGAACCGCTCGAGTTTTGATGAGGAAGAGGAGGACATGATGCCAGCATCTTCTTCCCGCTCTATTCAGTTTATGTTCCCAAAAAAGTAGCCATCAGACAAGGAGGCATCTTGTGCAGTGGATCCCTCACGGAACATTCGAGCCAAATTGAATGGGACGTACAGTAAGCTTCGCAGTGGGACGGATTATGACTTTGAATAGAAAGAACATCGTGCTGCTCTGCCGCCAACTCTCACTTTTGATTGTGTGTGTGTGTGTGTGTGTTGGGGCGGGGGGGGGGGGGGGGGATTTGGAAGCGGGACAATGCAGGAGTACTGCGTAAAATGGCGCAGATGTGAATTCACCTTGTTTTTTATATAAGCGCAGTTTGCCCAACACAAATGCCAAGCGGCTTCAGCGCCGAGTGATGGCGCAGTTGCACCTTTGCGTTAAATCCAAAGTGGCGCATTATTGCCAGTGCGGGTTGTAAATCGGCTTTCGAACTGCATACATGTATACGTTCGTGCTGCGAGCGCCAGATTGGAATGCCAAATCGGATTTCGACGATGTGCGTGTGTCATGCTAATGTGTCCGTTTTTGTGTGCCTGCATCCTTTTGGCGGGCAGAAGCTGCATGGTCGAGTTCGGATCGAGGCTGACGTTTTCCCTTTTTCCCCAAAAGGCTTTTTTTCCCCTTGTCTACTAAGAAATGGTTATCACTCTGCGTGTTCACAGCGGACCTTGATTTAATGTCCAAACAATTAAGGCACGCGGTGAATGCCAAGAGAGGAATCGACATGGCTTCGTATATGTTGTATGTGTCGAGGAGGTTTACGTTCCCTCACTTTGACCTCTTTCAACTTGCAGTGTGTGGTGTCGTGTCTGTGTGCTGTCACTGGGTGCGCGGCGCGCGTTGCTTTGGCGTTCCAACGGTGCAATGCGTACGTGCAGTTGTTGTTTGGGAATGAGGTCACTGCGTCGCCGCTGATGTTATGTTTCATCCTGTTTGCATCCAAATTGACCGCAAAGAGGAAAAGAGGCGAATTTGTACGTCATGAAAGGTTCTATTATTTAAGAGGTGCGGTGTGAAACTTGATTACTGCTTTAAATCAGCATTAATCCCCATAGCCTCAAAAATATTACAGGCGCTCCATTTTTTAAGAAGCGTATTGTATGGCTGCAGACCTCACGGAGGTGTAGTTACAACATGAGCTTGAAAGGATTCAAAGTGACGACTGCATTGGTAGAGACGCGCTGGAGTCGGTGCAAAGAGAATCAAAATCCTTCGACGTCATCTAGTGGACTCTTCCTGTCAATGCACACAAGAAAGGGATTCGAGATTATCGTCAAACCAAATAGTCCTAAATTTGTTTATTCTGAGGAAAAACTTTAAAGAAATTTGGTCGAGTGTACAGTTTGAACAGTAATGACATTATCAATAGATTTCTTCTGAATCACATCATATTTCAATCTTATTCGAGTGTAACTTGTTTCTGTTTTGTTTGATCCTTTGCATTCATTTGACAAATAAAGTCTTGAGCTGCACCGAATCTTCTGTATGTTGTTATTTATACATAAAAAACACACCATTTTCAACGTGCGGAATATGTCAAACATAAAAACGTGGCAATGTTTCATGGCATGCCTAGGATTTTGAAAGCAGCTTTTTCAATTGGCTGACAATTGCCGAGGAAATGATTACAAACGCGTTAGTTTCATGTTTTTTCTGACACCTGCATAAGTAGTACAGCAGTTCAGCACCACGGATAGCGCCAATCAAGGCCCACTCTCGTCAACGGGGAGAATCGTAAGCAATAAAATAGGATCACGTAATTCAGATAGAAAGAAAAAACGATCCAGCAACTACTCTTTGTGTGAGAAACGCCAGAATATGACTTGTGATAGACGAAAACTCTTTTTTTTTTAGTCATCTTGATCAAACTATTTTGGATGTTTTTGGACCGTTTTAGGATTTGCAGTAGCAACGCAAAAGGAAGTACAGAAACTGGTTAGTCGAGGTTAAGGCTTGACACAGAACACAAGAGCTCTAGAGCAAAGCATTTCTGAATGGACAGTTTATTAAGGCTTGATTTCTTCTACCAAGAAAAGAAAAAAAACAAGACACATTTGTTGAACAATATTTCTATTACTACTGTGGTCTAGAAGAGAATTTTCATTTTATATTTGTCATTCATCTCTGATACATCCGTTCATGGCTAATCCCGCTCTTCTGCCATTCCCCGTTGATGTGCAAGTCAATCCTACATCAACACAAGCATCTACTGACCTCGGTGATTGACCCCCTCCCAATAGATTAAAACAAAAGCAACATCTCTCACCTTTCACACTACTCGAATGGAGACAAGCAAAGCTGTGAAGGCTATTCATTATGCAGCTCGGTCAAGCAACCTGACGACAGGATAGAGGTGTGGGAGGGATGCTGCCAAGAGGTCAGTTCCCATGGAAACCAGACTTGACAGATACAATTATGTTGCAGAGTCACTAGTCAAGTCCACGCACGCACACACACACACACACACACACAAACGATTATAAAGTGGCGAAGTTTTCCATCATCTCCATCAAACCGAGGGTAAAATCTAACAACTGTGCGGATGGCAAGCGTGTCTAATTTAAAGGATAATTCAAGGCAAGTATTTTCTCTATGATCCATGTGTCCTGACTATAGTCTAAACACGGTATACTGAACAATATTGCATCTGTGAAACAAGAATGGATAATCCATCTGTATTCATCTATCACCTGCATTTTGTCAATTGTTTGCCATACAACAGGGAATTTTCCCCAAAGACAAAAAATAATGTGAAAACAACCCAGAGAAATGATTGTATTCAAGTATGACTGGCTTAGCAATTGGCAACGTAAGATGGCCGCCGGTAGCGTCACTCCTTCTGACAGAAGGTAAACAGCATTATTACATCCTTGCTTTGGGCTCGCATTGCAAACGTCACATGAGCAAATCCAGAAAATTGGTGAGCCGTGACATTCACAACACGACCCTGAGAGCACTTGGACAAAATGGCAGCGTCGTGAGATGAATAACTTCAACTGCTTAATTCATATTCCACAAACGCAATATTGACCAGAATCCTGTGTTTAGACTAGTGGGGGTACACCAAACATATTATTACAAAGCAAATATTTGAGTTCCACCTTAAGGTGCAATTGCATTTGGAGCTGCTATTGAATATGCATGGAGTTTGAGTTAAACATCACAGACCAAATGAGAAGTCTGGAATTCACTTCAGGTGTAGATGGCTCACAGCCTCGAGCAACCGTTGCACATTTATCATCACCAGCCTACTGAATGGCACACTGGCCATATGCCAGTTTCACATACATGAACACATTTTTGAAGATGGGGCATTTAGGTTTTGTCATCAGAATAGGTACACGTGTCATGTGTACAAGCAGACAATGATTTCAGGGTCCTAACCCCCCCCCCCCCCCCCCCAAAAAAAGAAAGACACAAACCACTTTGCATTCTTTTTTTTTCTTACTAAATAGTAAATCAGTTACAGTTATTATTAGGTTATACATTTTTAGGCTTTCTCCATGAATATATATATAGGCTTCTACGTTAAAGCTTAGCATGACCGTCAACATGAGAATTGGCAAACTCGGGGGGTGGTTGGATAGGGAAGTGGCCAAAAATGCATGAGGATTAAGACAGAATGGTGACAAACAGCGTAAGCCCTCCCCCCTGACTTCTTGGAGCAAAACACAAAGCAACATCACAACATCAATTTGATTGTAAAAATGGAAAAGGGCGCAGCATGAGAAACACCGGCACCCTTGGAGACAAACATCCAAAGAACAGAGATGTGAACGATGTGGAGCGTACATTTTGATGTTTTCTTGTTTGTTTGTTAAAAGATAGGTCAATGGTTCTGTTTTTTCCCCCCCCCAGAATCCTCCTCTGAAATGTCTTGTGTGATACCACACGATCCCTGATTTCTACAGCAGTGTCACTGTGTTCGCAGTTCAATTAGTGGGGAGGGAGGGGGGGGGGGGGGAATAACAACACTAAGGCTTCAGAAAACAATCATCAAAGTTGTCAGTAGTATGCCCCCCAAAAATAGAGATTTTGTCAATGTGCATGAAAAACAAATCACTGAAGTTTCATTATCGCACAGTTTCAAATTGCCTTTAGGATGCTCCAACACTGTTGGCACAGTTAGACCTCTAAAACTTGGCAATTCTGCCCCCACGTGGACAAATAGGGTTAAGACATGGCCATTCCTGATTGTACGGAAATATAAAGTGGCTGGCAGATTTATTCTGGAGGATACAGTCAAACCCTGATGCAGCTGAGGAGATCAGACGAGAGGAGATAGTGGGAACAGGAAACAACTCAACCAGTCTGGCAAGATGTTAAGAAAATATTTGGAAGATTTTTTAACAAAAAGTGAATTTAAAGTGGCATAATACACAAAATCAACTCAATCCCTGCACAAGTGTTGCCTGTGGAGTAGAGGGAAGATGGGGGGAAAAAGAACGACAAATTCTTTGATGGCAGAAAATTCCCAGACTTGAAAATGAAAACATGAAGGGTCCATTTGCATTTCGTATTCTTCTCTCTCTTAAATCAATCGTGTCCTAGTGTAACTTGATCAAGCCAAAAATAAACGTCCTCTATTGTTTATTCCTGTTTTGGCGCTCCTGTTTGGGCAAAGATGACAACAAAAACACAAAATGCTGTTAGTTTCAAGGTACAAGTTAATGACACTAACAGTAGAGAGAAAATGCCTGACCTGATCCAAGCGAGAGCGGCTCTGAATTTGAGCAGGTTCAAACGTCTATGAAGGGGGGAGGGAAAAAAAAAAGAAGAAAATGAGCAGAAACGGGAACCAAAATGTTTGTTTCATTCCAAAACAACCGCAGGCAAACATGACTAAGTAGATCAATCACTTTTGGGCCTTGACATATGAGCAACCTCAGATATAAGCTGTGAATCAATTCATTTCCTGTTAACTACTGTGTGATTTTATAAAGTAGAAATTTATAGAGTGCTATTTTTCTCGTGAAACACGTTTGACAGAAACAAATTGGTTGTTTTTGGCTTTGCATTCCGTTCATGGGGATTTTTTTGTGTTGTGGCTAATGATTTTCTTGCTGATAAATATTGTGTTGGTGTGTTGCTGCCCACTTTTTTTCCACACTGAAATATGGTTTCCCATGAAAAAAAAAAGGCGCAGGCTTAATAAGATCGTCTAACAAGGTGGTTGTGTTTACTGCATTTTGTTACCGTTTGTTCACTAAAGCGATTCAAGCGTGCACCAGCAATTGTGTCCATCCTCTCTCAAGTTCAAGTCAGTTATTTAGTGAGTTTCCAAACCATAGCGATGAAAATGATTCGCTGAATAAGTAATAGTTTCCAAACCATTGAGATGAAAATTATTTGATGAATTACTCATGCTTTTAAACAGCCAGTCATTGTTTCAAACACAAACGTACATCCCAAAAATGTTGGATTCTGAGGTATGTGCACCCACCTTGCGCACCTCCTCCTCTTCTTCCTGTCTCTTCTCATAGTGTGAAAAGTCATCAAAGATGGAGGTGGTGTGTTTGTAGGTGGTGATGATCTTAAGCACCTGCTTGGCCTTCTCCAGAGGAACCTCCTGCGTGTCGCGGGAGTTGGTCACCGGCTTGTTGTCGTTGTTCTCCAGGCGAATGTGACGCAACTGGCTATTAGGCACGTCCTTCACAAACAACCAGTCCACATCAAACTTGCCCTTCCACTTGTCCTGCGCCCAAACGCCGGCGCTGGTGCCGTAGTCCACGGGCGAACGCATCTCGGCCACGCCGCAAAAATGGCCGCTGCCATTGACGCTGAAGAGCAGGTACACGGGGCCTTTGCCGTTCATGGTGCGAAAGGCTGAGTCCAGTCGCTTATTGCCGTGCTCTGTGCTGCACCAAATGGAGTACTTGATGGAGCGATGGATATCGTCCTCAGAGTAGCTCTTGATGATGAACACGCGTCCGTTCTTCAGGTTCCATTCAAAGTCCTTGGGATTATAACTGTGGGAGGCACGGAGCTTCTCTAGCACTGGGTGGGACTCGCTGCCAGGTCCTTGGCTGGTGTAAATTGGGGGGCTGCAGTTTGCGTTACCGAGCATACCCATCATCACGCTACCGTCGTGGCCGGGACCTCCCTGCCCGTAGGCTTGGTTGCGGTTGCGCGGGGCTACCCAACGGGTTTGGGTCTGCGGTGGCTGGGTGTGGTTTTGGTAGGGCTGGGGGGGTGGCGGGTGGTGCTGGTGGTGAGGCGGTTGGTGCTGTAAGGCCATGGGCTGCATCTGAGGCTGCACCAGAGACTGAGGATGGGGAGGCTGCATGGGGGCCTGATGGGAAATGGCGTGAGGAACACCGTGCTGCTGCAGCGTGGCCACTTTGGTCACAGGTCCCTTTTCCCAAGTGCCAATGTTCATATTGTGTTTAATGGGCGGCGGGGGAAGAGCCACCCCTGGGTTGGCCAGCCCCGGTTTCAGCTTAGCTTTCAGCTGCTGCGGCTTGGCAGGTTTGCTGGCGATGGCTGCCCAGGAGGCGGGTTTGGGCGGGGGCATTCCAATGGGCGTGGCACCATTCCCCGCGGCTGCCACTGCAGCGCCGCCAATCACCGAGCCCACAGCCTTGACCGCGGACGCCTGGTTGGTGACGTCCGCGCCAATCTTCAAACCCACCATGCCCTGCTCTAGGCTGTTCATACCAGGTGCTTTGTTGAGCGTGTCGCTGTGAAAACCCGTCTGACCGTCAGGCACAATCGTACCTCCGAGAGAGCTGGGCGGGTAGCTGTAGCTGCCGCCGTAGGCTGAGCTTTGAGTCTGCTGGCCCTGAGAGCCGCTTGTCCCCCAAGCGGAGAAGGCGGGGTTTTCGGGGAAAAAATTAAACCTGTGAGGGTAAATGCTGCTTCCCAGGCCACCCGGCTGGCCGAAGACCGTGTCCGGCATGAAATGATGGTCGCCATTGCTCAAGGGTCCGTAGGGGGTAAGGTATGGAATTGGGGGATCGCCGCCTGTGGACCAAGGAGCCTCACTGAGTGGGTACGGAAAGCCGATGGAAGGAGCGTAGTAACTGGACAGGTAAGGATCGGTGATGGACTGGTAGCTGTTGTTCTTGATGCGCGACAGAAGCAATGTTAGAACATAATATTACGGGAGATTTGTTTGAGTGTGATTTACCTGAGTTGATTGACCAGTGAGGTATGGCTCAAAGTCATTGTCATGGACAGTCTCCTTCGGATGCAGTGAACCATTTTGCACTGAGACAAAACAATGTTGTTAATACATGTGGAGATAAAGCAGCCAAGACCCACAGATTTGCATCCTTTAAAATAAATATTTTGGATTTTACAGGATTTTCACACATTTTCTCAGTTTTCACAGATAGTGAATGTTTATCGGCATTTTTGGAAGAAATTTTCTAAGTACACCAAAATCTCGAGTTTACGCTGACTTTTGGGTCCAAAATTTGGGAATTGTGTTCACCCTGAAAGAAAGGCATGTTTTTAGGCAGCTGAAGGAGTCCTTTGTTACATTAATTTAGGTCAGGCACGTTTGTAGGCAGCCGATGGGTTCCGTTTGCCGTTCGTCTCCCACACACTTCAAAGTCTGTTAACATTTTATTAAAAGAGAAGTAATACGCAGATGACAATATCAGACAGATTGAGTAAGTCATTTTGATGCTATGTGAATTGGACGGAAGAGAGAATAAAGCAGACACTTATTCTACCACTGTGTCCGGCCACACTCTTTGACTTGTGACTGTGTGGATGACGTTCTTCCGCAAACTTCCCCCTTTCCGAATCATTAACCATCCTAGCTATCCGTAACAGTGTAATAATGCAGTCATAAAGATCAAATAGCCTGACTTCTTATTCTTATCTTCAAATTAGTCACGGAAATTTGGCGAATCACTAGCTCTAAGGTTTATGCACTAGTCATTTAGCTTCGTACAGTCCTTATATCATCCATTTAAAATACTACTTGGCCTGCACACATTAATGTTGGATACTGTTTGCTTTCCAATCAATGCACAGGTATCGGTTCTAAGACACTACATGCAGAACTCACCTTTAGAAGCTTGTCCCTTTGATCGCTGGAGTCATATCAGAAGAAACGGTGGGGGGGTGGGGGGGCAGACAGACAAAGTAGAAACGTTATCTTTACAATCATCCAAGATTGTACTTTTTAACCATTACCAATAACTATCCAGTTAGTGACAGGCAGAACAAGAAAAAAGTTCTTCTGCTTGAGGGAATATGCACCCTGTGCCTGTTGCCTTCTAAACATCCACAACTGCCAGATGGGCTCTGATTTCATAATCCGTCGATTCATGAGTAGATTCACACATGATCATAAGAATTTCATCATGGATATAGAATTGTTTGCAACGTTTTCCTTTGATGGTGTGCCGAGTGATTTTTGTTATGTACCTTGGCTTAATAAAGGCCGGGACACACTGAACTATGCTCCGATAATAAGACATTGACACCACCAACACGTTACGAGTAGAATTGTCAACCTAATGGTGGAGATACTTTAAGGCAGTGGTATCAAACTTGTGGCCCCAGGGTCATTTGCAGCCCACAGAATGATATTTTGTGGGCTCTACTTATTTGCCATGTCGTTACTCTGCGCATCTTTTTAATCACGTATGGGCTACCACACAGAGGTCAAGATCATTAAGGCTTTTGATGAAACGTAATTCTGAAGTGACAGCGAGTGGAAGTTAACGATATCCTGGCACCCAATCATTGTCGTAAAGACTTTTCACTGAAGAGAAAAGGTTCTTGATGAGAACAGCTAATTTCAAGAAAAACAGATGGGATGGTCTTATTTCTGTTGAATGTACAGAGAAATTTGGGGTGCTCAAGAAATTAGGCCTAACTACTAAACTAGACATGCCAAAGAGTATGCAAAGCATCATGGGTGAGTACCGATACGGTGCAGATGCCAGCTTTATTTTAAAGTATCAGAACTCGTGACAGCAACCGATATCAGTATTGGGTGATCTCTTCGGACGTTTTACAATCAGGAAGTAGAAATACGGCGGTCTTTCTTTAAAATCACATGCCACTGATTTTCTGCATGGGTTGGACTTTTTAAGTATCATTAGTACCAGTTGTATTGATACTTGATATTGTATCGGTGACTACTGAAAACTGAGTACTTTCTTGCATAGTTGTGATTTTAATATTGAACAAAATAATCGTGATTATGATTTTATCCACAATCGAGTAGCCTAACGTTTTGCTCTACTTAATGATGTTGTATTTTTCAAATCTTGTTAAAAGAAAGATCTAGGAATCAGTCTTTGATGGATATATTTTCTCTAGTAATATTTCAACTTTATTCGTGTGAATGTTTGCATTTAGTTTTATACAGTATCACAATTTCATACATATTTTTTTTCTCATAATTTTATGACTTCGTGTAGAAGCTCGTTTAAAGTTTTCGATTCATTCTTTTGTTTTACTTTCATCATTACAACTGCTGTCTCGTTTTAGATCAATACGTGGGCCTGCTCCGCGCCTCTATTTTAATTTTGGCTATTCTATAGATACTGGTAAGGGGGGGCAAATTTGTTTTTTGGGGTACGACTTGGTGTCAAAAAGTTTGAGTGGCACTGTGCTTCATCGTGACTGATACGCTGCGATTTAGCAACGTTCTGCTGGTTAGCTTTAGCGTTCATGGAAGTCGCTGGTCTTCCCGTTGGTGGAATACAGATAGTAGTGTGTCGGCTAGGACATGTATATTCTTGCATGTATCATTCAGCGACACTATTTGCGTGAACGCTTCCGACTTGCTTGTGATGTCTATCGCTTCCCGGGAGCAGGCAGCAGCAATGGCCCCCACTGTAGCCCCGTCGCTCGCTAAGTAGCAGGCGGCTAGCTCGCCAGCTCTCCACAGGCGAGGCGATTTGGCGTGTCCTACCTGAGGGTCAATGCTTGTGGCAGACATAATTCATGAAGCAAGTCCCTGGATTCAATCAGAGCCCGGCCCGCTGACTGGATTTCAAGCTCCGGATGTGGAAAAACGAGTTGGCAGCTGCCAGGCTGTAGTTGCTACTTCTGCTGCCCTGTTAGCTGTGTGGCTAGCAGTGCCGCGCTAGTAGCTCAGCTGTGGTGCTCTTTTCCGCTGTGCGCTTCTCCTCAACTTGCACGTTTCCCCCAGCAGGACAAAAAGTCCTTTAGGGAGTTTTTAAGTTCCGGCGACGAGTCAAAAAGGGATCTCCTGCCGCGACAATGTCTTTCCTCGTCGCTTTTTTACTTAGACGATTTTATCCCCGGGAGCGAGAGAGAGACCCCTTGTGCAACGTTAAAGCCCAGCACGGTACAAGACTTCCCCAATGGCTGCTCCACTCCATCCGGGCTTCGAAACCTTCGAGCAGCCGACAAGGCTGCACTTCCCCTCGTCCGCACTGGGGGCGAAAGTTTTCCTAGTCAAGTTGACATATACCCCGTTCATCGCGGGGTTACGCACCGCACCCCCCCCCCCCCCCCCCCCAATAAGTGAAATGCGCAATATAAAAGTAGCTTTTTGAAATATATCATCACATAATTTTTCAAAATACTTAAAAAACACAAACACATTTTAAACACATCTACAGTAATGAAAGAGAGCAAGAGCAATAAATAATGCAAAAAAATATTGGAGTGGGGGTTTGGAATATTTGTATCCAGATGAAGGTGAGCATGGTGTTGGAATTGCCCAGTTGGGATATTGTAAAATAGATTAAATTGTTTGTTGTAATCAAAAGAGAATGAGTTGGTCTATTATTTTAATTATTCTATTATTTTTCTATTATTTTATTATAATTACCACTATCTAATAACTCATCTTAATTAAATCGCTCAACCACGATTAATTGAAATGTGTGCGTTAACAATTATTTTACTACATCGCAATAAATCAATCACCAATTATTTAATGAGATGAATGAATCACAGCAACTGAAAAGTGTTAGTCACAGCAGTCACACATAGTCACCAGCAGGGAGCACTAATGATCCTTGGACAATCTATAATCACTGCCCTTATATATTTAATTTGTATTCAACTTTTTATGACTGCATATTCCTATACTGTTTTTAACTATATAATATTTAATGTGATTTGTTGTCTCCCACCCCCATAAAATGGATTTTTTTTTCGAGAAATGTCATTTTTCTTGTATTATAACTTTAAGAATAAAACTACTATCTTGTTTTTGCTAAACATTTTGGCCTATTATGCTCCTGTGTTTTAATATTGGTAATTACAGAGCCATGTATTTTTTGGTGGGGTGGTGTCAAAAGCTTAAGAGCCACTGCCCGATGGGATGTCAAGTGTACTATCTTTTCTGAAATGTTTGGCATTATTTGCCTTGGAGGCGGAGCAACATGGCATGTTTCGCCAGTCATTCAGTGAGGGGCCAATGAGAAAACATTCCATCATTGGGTGTGTGTTTTTTTCTTCTTCCAGAATGTAGGTTCCCATAGTCCACCTTGCAGGCCCCCACAAACATCAAATTTCAACGGCTGTGTTCCACTTGCTTTGAGTGTGCACTTCACTATGGACCACAGAAGGGATGCGGGCCACACCAGAAACACGGACAAGAATTCCCTCCGGCTCCACGATGACAGATGACAGAAGCACTATGCTGTGCATCCTCGAGGAGCCTCAAATGCGGCGAGAAGGCGAGAGGCTTCGAACATTTCACAGCTGGCCACCAGACGCTCCCGTCACATGCGGGGACCTGGCCAAGGCGGGATTTTTCTTCTTAGGTCCGGGAGATAAAGTCCAGTGTTTCTGTTGCGGCGGCGTTCTGAGATGCTGGGTGCAAGGGGACAGCCCGGCTGCCGAGCACAAGCGGCATTTCCCCATGTGCAGCTTCATTCTGGGCCACGCCGTGGGAAACATTCCGCTGCTGAGCGGATCGCCAGACTCTGTGGACGGACAGCTGCTGAGTCAACTCCAAAGGATGACCATGGACGACCAGGGCACGGCGGGACAAGCCGTCTACCCCGAGATGGAGGCGGAGGATTCCCGGCTCACGACGTTCCACAACTGGCCCACAGAGGCCTCAGTCCAGCCAGATGTTCTCGCCAGAGCTGGATTTTTCTACACAGGTGCTCATTGTCCATCATCTCTTTACCTACTACATTCTACTCCAAGCAACATTTCCATATCCATATTATGGTTGAGGTATTTAGCTTTGACCTAGTTGGTGCTAGAGTGACCTTTCATTGTGAGAGTTGATAATTGTCCTGCTGAGTCATTATGCTATGAAGAGAACATCCTGGACTCAGCTGGGGCTACTAAAGCAACAGGGACGCTCTGCTACATTTTTTTAAAGAGATTAGCACTCAGACCTACACCAAGACAAATCAATTCTAATTTGCACCGGCGACATATCAGGGGTCATAGGGGGTCACCAACTGTAGAGTCTCCAGCTGAAGGACGCTCAGAATCTTTTACTGATGCTTCAGAAAGTCTTCATTCCAGTTTAACCATACTATGAATATGATTGAACGTATTCATGTAATCATCCTTCTACCGTCGGTGAAAGTTTGCGAGTGTATGCTAAGGTAGCAAACACGCCAGAGTTCATTCAACATCATAAGCGGCCACAAAGCTGTCCACCAGTTTGAATGGTCACAAAATAATTTTTCTTACTACCAAGATAGTTAATGCAAAGGTTGTCCCTCAATGTTCACAGCATCATAAATTGTTGTGATCCTACCTATAACGTGGATTATTGTCTACATCATGGGATTTACCTAAATTTAATTTACCAAATAGATTGCTACTGCAGAGCAATGAGCACTATTGCCAGGAGGAAAGAGTGAAAAAAAAAAAGACTCAACCCAACTATCATTAATGATAGAGAATGTTGAAAGTTTGGTGCAAGTGCAATGTGCTGATTGCAAAGCACAACTGGCTTAGGTCAACAAGGGTCATGCACGGCTATGATAAAGTAAACAACATGGCGACATGCATGAAGCCTCGTCTGTCTTTTAGCGGTTGGCAAACAACTGCAAATAGATTACACAACGTCCTAATTTTTCCCTTCTTAAAAATGTAAATACAAATTTAAAACTCAACTGCCAGGAACTTCTCTGTAAAAAAAATTCCTCGTGTTCCTCCCAGACGAACTGGTAAAACTCTCTTAGGTCCATAGCGCCACCTTATGGACATATCCCATCAATGCAGTCTACTTAAGCAAACCTGTTAATGATAATAAACACACTAGACAGGCGGGGTCGTGTTTACGTCACAGAAAATCCATTTTCGTCAGTGCCAGTCTGTCATTTTTTAAAGACTGAACAATCCAATTGAACATAGTCCCTGCTATTTCGAGATTCTATTCCATAACTTGCATTTTTTTTTATATATGAATAGTTTTGGTCTTAAATGCACACTCGTCGAATTGTGTTTAGTTGCTCAAATCCCCCCACTTGCTGTCAGGTCATGGCGACAACGTCAAGTGCTTCTACTGTGACGGGGGTCTAAGGAACTGGGAGCCAGGAGACGACCCTTGGCAGGAACACGCTAAGTGGTTTCCACGGTAACGACACAGGCAATATGACGTCATCTGGATGCTTGATCTACATAATACGAAAACATTTGTGTATTCACAGCAAGTAAAAAGGGACTGTTGTGTCTTTTTTTCAGTTGTGAATTTTTAATCCAGTCAAGAGGACAGGAATATATTAGCAACATCCAGGATGCTCATTTCCATTTGGGCGACACTGTTGTGAGGCTCTTTAACTTCCTATTTAGATTACTGTGCTTATTATCATCATTATTAATCACTTGGCACCACGACTGAATGGTGATTAGCAGTCAATTATTCAATTTGAAACCTATTCAACTCTCCAGGGTGGCTCACAGACATCCACAGGCAGAGAAATTGGCTCCAGAAATGGTATGAAATGTAATATTTTTTAACCTGACTGTACCTCAAAATTGAAACAAATTTTGTTGAATTTTGTTTTCCGTCACCTCCCAGATGTGGTTGGCGGCCTGACAGGGTCGTCAGTGATGCTCTCGCCGGTGGTGCAGACGGTGCTCCAAATGGGATTTGACGCCAGCCTGGTGGAGAGTCTGGTCCAGACCAAGTACCTTTTGACAGGCCAACAGTACTCGCACGTGTCGAACCTGGTCAGTGATGTGCTGCAAGCTGAGGAAGAGGACAGGCAGAGAAGGCCACAGAGCCGAGGTAATGTCTGGGAGATGAAAATAGTGATTCCCGGCCACTGGGCCCATGAACATTGGGGTCTTGTTATTATATTATTTCATTCAATTGGTCCAAAAAGTATTATTTGCAGTATTGAATTTAGAATTTAAATACATATTTCTGACTTTATATTATCAGAACCTGACCAGAGGCAAAGATCTGATGCTACGGACAGGAGGACGCTATCACCACTGAGAGACAAAGGTCACAAAAGTCTTCCATGTGACTCAATCACGCTTTTTTTTTTTTCTTAACTAACTTTCTTACATAATGTATCCAGTCTCAGGGGTGAGGGAACCCAGTCCTGAAGAGCTCCTGCGGCAGTTGCAGGAAGAGCGGACTTGCAAGGTCTGCATGGACAAACTGGTGTCCATCGTGTTTATCCCGTGCGGTCATCTGGTGGTGTGTGGCGACTGCGCGGCCAGCTTGCGACACTGCCCCATCTGCAGAGCCGTAATCAGAGGCAGCGTCCGGGCTTTCATGTCCTGAGAAAACAAAATCCAGCATCTGCCTGACAAATTGTGCATTTCCTCTTGTGGGTTGCTGCTTTTGTCAGCAGTTACTACATTAACGAAAAACTGAAATCTACAATAAACATTTGAGGCTGCTCAGAATTGCAGATTGAGTTGAAATTTTTCGTGATAGGAAGCTGGGGTCAACAGCAGAGAGCAGTACAGGACAAAATGAGTGCCCAATTGCAAAGAAAAAAAATGCTTCAAGATCTACTTTAAATGACACACCACTACTGAAAGAGAATCATTTGTTTTAATATTATTTACATGAACACAAAGAATATAGTATATGGAAAAGGGACAGGGCGCATTAGGTTTGGTGACAAATTGAAAGAGAAAATAGAAAACAATATCTATATAAATATTAACAAGGTTATCTCTTCAGTACATGGAACAGTTTAAGAAGTTATATGACAACAAGAGTAAGATGGAAGATTTACCAACAATTTTTTTTAATACTGATTATGTCACAAAGAGTCGCATGCGCACACGCACACACACATTACAGTATTGATTCTTAACCAGAGTGCGATGGCAAACTGTCCCATTTGACCTCATTTGTCTTCAAATGATTTATCAATTACAAACATACATTTGCCAGCAACATACAGTGGAAAATCATCTGTCATCATTATTTCGGTATTTTGACTTTTTCTAACATGTTTCGTGGAGTGCCAATATTTTACTAATGTAAATAGCTAAAAAAAAAAAAAGGGAAATACAGTGTGTGTAACTGCACATAAATAAAGACATATTTGCATTTGCATCACACTCAATGCAGTTCATTGTATGCTCAAAAAGCAGCACTGGGCTGGGTTATTTTGTGAACACCCGGCAGTGAGAATATTACAGCAATCTGATAAGAGCTATTTTCAGCTTCCTAGAAACAACACAAAGGTCTGTGAATAGAACAAAAACAAGGAAAACGTCTTTGTTTGCAACTCTTTTCGATCCCGAAGCCACCAAATTAGAACGCAAAAACATTTCAAGAGGTCCAGAGAAACAAAACTTTGAATGATAAAAGCAAGTGGACATAAACAGCTGAATAAAACATTTCTTGTGCTATTTCATCTGACTTCAAAACAAAACAGAACAATTTAATGCTGGACTTGGAGTGGGGAAGAAAAAAGCAAATCCTTCTGCTCTTGCGCATAACCACAGTAACCACGAGAGGGCAGTAAGGCAACAGTGGATTTGCCTCTCACTAAGTGACTTGAAGCACATTGGCTATGGGCAGATAAGTGCTTTTCAAGTATGAAATACCTTTATAGAAACATTACAAGAAAATAAATCAGATAATATGTAGCCGGTTGACGAGTTCCATTGTTATTTTTATAGACACATATTGTCCGGTCCATGAATACTAGGACATGGACACAATTGTCACCTTTTTGGCTGCTCTGAAATCCACCACAGTGGATTTGAAATGAAATAAACAATATGTGCTTTAACTGCAGACTTGAATTTGAGGATGTTTATATATGCAAATTTCAGCAGCCAGGTGTCCCATTAGTTTTGGTCCCTTAGATTGTTGGAGGCACATATACGAACTACTCTCATTCTTACGCCGTTAACTCGTCCCAATATTGATGCACCTGACTGCACTTCAGTTCCTAATGTTTATTGAAATCGACCTCATAATAGATTGAAATTGTGTTACAATCTCACATTCAGCTACCAGCGCTTTTTCCAAACACAAACACTTGATACTTCACTGATGGCGACTTGTCTTTGGGTGAAAATAATCAGAAACGTAAGACTTCACAAATCAAATATCTAAAATGTGCATGCCATGACTTTTGCATTCTTCATATCTCACATTAAACTTAATTCATTTTCCTGCCATCATTGCTTAATTCACATTGTCTATTTTTGATGTGTGACCCTGCAGATCAGCTTCCTTTTCTGGTACAGTACGTTTGTACCAAAGACCCTGGCCTGAGGTAAACAGGCAGGGCACAATGGTGTGTTCATTCCACTGTGATTCAGCCCTTCCGGCCAGAATGTGAACCGAAGCAGCAGTGGACATGCAAAATGACTTCAGCTCTAAAACACAGTGCCACACATCGGGAATGCTGAGCCGTTAGAAACTCAGAACAACTTAGGTGATGTTCTTTACAGTTGATTGGAAAGCCACAGCACCTCTGCACAGATACCAAAAAAAAAAAAAAATTCCCCAACGTTGCTTGAAAAGAGACATTTGACACTAATAAAGAAGAAGACAATCAAACAGAGGTGTTTTTTTTTTTTCATGCAGCCCACCAGTGAGTGCCATGTACTTAAAAACAGTAAAGTGAGAGCAGGAGGGAAAAGTCCGGCACAATGTCCCGTAATTGTGGCAAGTTGACAAACAATGTCAGCATCAAGAGATGATTGATCTTCTATTTACGTAGACCTGCAGAGAAAACATGGAAACAAGTTGAAAAGGTAAGAACAACACACGCGAATACCTGAGTGACAGAAATGTACTCTGAAGTAATCATCGACAAATTAGGCAACGAGGTCCTCGGATAAAGGAAAACAAGTTCTCGCTTTTCAGAACACAAAGCAAGGAAACCAATAAAAGCCCCGAATCCCAAGACAATGTCCAAGATAGGCGTTAGCACCAGAAAGAAAACAACAAAGCGGAACGGGTGAATTGTAGATTAGCAGCCTTGGCAGCTGGAACGAGCTCATTTTCTTTGTACTCATTAAACTGTGTTCATATATTCTTTTTCAATCTGAAAATAAAGTGAAGACCCCATCTGCAAACATTTCGCTTGCTCAGGACAGTTACTCAGTTAATTCAAAAGAACTCCATGAAAAAAGAACACATTTATAAATAGAACCAAAGTAACACTTTGGGATTATTTTGAAAGGGATGAACACTGAAAATATATAAATGTCTCCCGTTTGTCAAGTATGTTGTGGTGTGCAAAGGCTTCAGACGTAAGCTGAAATGTTGCCAAGATTTCCTGTGTTTCCGCAGCTTATGCTCTTGGAATATGCTACTAAAAGTAAGAAGGATTAGAAATAGTCTGGTGAACAAAAAGGAGGATTAACTTTTCAACATAATTCAAGGCTTCATTTCCAGTCACAACAATACATTTTGGGGACAAATATTTTGTCTGTACTTGTATGACTCAGAAAACCTTTGGTGTGATTGATGAGGATTTTTTTTTTTTTTTAATGTAACTTTGTCCTTTGTATTAAAACCTCGATGTACGGTACACACATACAGTACACACACAGTATGGCTGGCTGACAGCATGTCTGTACTTACAGGGACACCTGCTTTAGGAGAAGATGAGATGGTTTCTCATTGACATGGTAGAGTGGGAATGGCTCAAATCCACCAATAAAATCAACTGAAAACAAACAAAAAGGAAATCAAAATTATGGAATGAATTCAAATGATGGATGGGCAGATAATCGATATCAAAAAGAAAACATGGGAGTGATATGAGCAGAAACAGATGTAACTAGCACACAAAGATGGCAGAGCCAAACACACTGTTGCCATGAAATACAAGTTTTTCGACATAAAAGTAATCACTTGACCAATTTTGTATTTATTTTTTTGCTTTGACTTCTGAGCAGAAATTTGACATAAGAGCACTGCATGGAGGTAGTAAACTCAATCCTAGAAAATAAAAATCTTCAAGGTGTCGCTGTCCAGCGATTGTATTTATATTCATTTCAACAGGAAAACAAGATTTTTATTTCAACACACCAATTTAGATATTTTTAGAACCCCCTCCACACACACACAGCCAATAGAAATGCAACACTTTTCCTCATCATTTGCTCTGAGCCCGAGGGAGCTCGGAAACAGGTGGAAGCTGCCCGGCTGTCAAAACAGCCTCTGCGTTTTTATCACTCACGCACAGAGGTGACCTTCGGCCGCACGGTGTACGCTCAACCCGCTCGGTCTATTTCCTCGATTAGAAGGTCAGACTGAAGGTGAGGTGCCGATGAGCGAGCAGCAGCCGTGTCAGAAGGGAGAGAAAATTGCTGCTGAGAGACATTTTGGAGATGAAGGAAAAGCCTCTGTGATGCTTGTTGAGGTACAAAGGCGAAGAGGGAGGGAGGGAGCAGAGGGATGTAGGGGTCACGCAATGTGCTTTGACTGACAGGAGACCAGAGAGATTAGGTTAAAGGGGCGCATATGAAAGAGCTTTGTGTCCAGGCCCACGCAAACACCAAATGGAAAGAACAACGGATACTGACGGTAATACGATTCATCAAAGCACAAGTCAAACAGCCACTTCCGTTCTCTCGGGTAAAATGGGCAGATACATCCTGCTAAACCAACACTGAAGGAGGGGAAACAGACACATGACCGCCACGGAAACTACAGTGAGGCCAGATCGAGTCCATTCTGATAAGGAGAGTATCTGCTGAATACTGATATAGGTTTGAAGGATGAGGGTTAGAAGCCACAGGGAGCTGCAAGGGGGGCCTGGCCCTTTCCACTGTGACTCACTTCTATCTTCTCATCACACACTCGCAGCTTTCTGCTGGTTTGTTTAACCAGGACGCTCTCTTTGAAGCATGCTTGAACAGAACTGACAACCGTGACGTAAGTGTAACCTCAAAAGTCGAACACCTTAAGATCGTACAATGGAAAATTCAATTCAAAAAATTCAATTATTAAATGTTTTATATAAATATGAATACCAGGTGAAAAACATTTTGAAACCATAGTCCACCTGCTTCATATCCATTCACCAATCGGTCCAGTTTCATAGGTCTGCAGTGAAGGATTTTCTGGGATGTGACTCAGCACAAAGGGCAGCAAATATAATTGGTAGAAATGCTAAAGTGAGCTTATCATGGTGCTCGGTGGCATAATGCTCTTGACCTACTTTACAAAGAGGATTTTCCCCACCACTTGCACAGACGATGTGTCTGCGAGCCACCGATAAATGTGCTAAGTGTGTATCACGAAGGACTACAAAAATCAAGTAGTTACTGTTGAGAGGCTGAAATCAAAGGATTTGGGTAGTTTTATGACAAACAATGGCTGTAAACGATTACTCGATGATTAAAATAGTTTTTGAGTAATTTCATAATGAATTAGTTGGCGAATAATTGATTAATTTCTCAGCTCCAAAAAAGTTTGACAACCACTAACCCTTATGCACACAATTGATCACAATCCCTCATCGTCAATTAATTGATGAACTATTCTGCCCATCATAACTTTTAAGCCTCAACTCTATCACCAGCGACACCCTCAAAGCAATGTAAAAGTTTGTAACAATGCGAGGAGAAAAAGTTCCTCTTATTCTGTACAGTACCTACAAGCTGACATGCTACAAAGAGAACGTCTCCAGAGCTACTGCCGAAAGGGACGCAGGGAAAAAAAAAAACATGAAAGTCGTCAGAGAAGGGAGACGTTAAAGGAAAGAGAAATGCTGAGGCAGACAGGGAGCTTTCACTGTAGAAAGATGCTTTAATCTACACATCAAATGAGAATGGAAAATGAGAGCACCTTTTCTGGTTGATGTGTGGGTGAGAGCAAGCGCATGGATGTGTGTGTGTGGAGGGGGGATGCGTAGTGGGTGCGGACGCAGACATGGATCTGATTTATAATAACAAGGGGTTTCAAGTTCAAAACGATGTAGCTGCAATTTACTGCAGTTCAGTCTGGATCAAGCGAACAACTACATGTTCACTATATCCAGAATGTCGTCTCCATTAACCAACTGCAGATAAAAACATGTCACTTTGTGGTTACTGCTCTTAGAAAGTGCAGCAGAATTTATAAGCTTCGCAGAGCCAATGTATAAATACTGCTTACGCAAAGTTGAACTACAGGAGACATGAACAGTTTTGTTTTTAGCTAAAGGGTTGTCATGTGTTCAACACAAATGGAAAGCATCTTTAGATTTTGGTCAAGCTGACTTTAGCTGAGACGACGCGGGCCTCCAGGCTTGATTAGGGAGTGCACGGCGCGTAATTGCTACCGTTCAAAGCATAGGGGTGATCCGCTGGGCAAAATGTGAACTGCTCACAGCCAGTGGATCTCTGGTATGTGACCGCACAGTTAGACATTTGAGCTGTTCCACACGAACATACATGACCGCACTAAATTACAAGAGACTTCTAGCTGAACATGCAATTTAGCTTGTGTTGTGTGTTTTAAAAATCACTTTTGGCTGTCTGACTTTTGGATGTCTGACAAAAGCGACTGACATTATTACAGAGAGGAGGAAGAGTTCTTCAAAAACTTCCAAGAAATTTAGTACACTACTTCCCGATGACCCCCCCTACACACACACACACGCACACACCAAACATGAGACACGCCATACAGTCTCAGCTAATCCATTCAGCCAAAGCCTCCATAAAGCAATGGCGAAAATGAACATGGCATACTTTTGTGCCTAAGGACAAAGCTATTAGTCCTGACTTAGCACTAATCAGATATTTATGACTCCCATTGACCCTTTGATCAAATTCTTGCTGCTCTGATTGGCTATCCCCAAAGACGCCCTTTGACCCGCTGCCTATTAGGTCACAGCAGCTGTGTCGTTGATCACAAATGCCCCTCTCTGGTTTCTCAGTCTTCTCTTGTGACTCATTTCACTAGCCCTGCTGCGTTTTCCCACACCCTTTTTTTTCACCTTCTCCTTGCACAGGGACAATCAAGGTCAATTCACACACTCCAGCGCTGGAATGATTTAGCCCACAGAAACATGGTTAGAGTTGACTTGCTGAACAATAAGTCTATAAATATTGGGAGATCAAAGCCATTTTCATCTTTTTGGCTCCAAATGATGCAAATTGAAACTAACAAGATGTGCTTTAACTGCAGACTTTTACATCCTAATCAAGTGGACGGAGCAGGAATGACAACAGTTTGCAAGTGACATGCTTGCTCAATTGGGTTCAGGTCAGGTGATTGACTTGGCTGTTGCAAAAGATTCTACGTCTTGCCTTCAAAAATTATTTTCTGGTTGCTTTTGCAGTATGCTTGGAGTCATTGTCCATCTGTGCTGTAAAGTGCCATCCAATGATTACTGAAGCATTTGGCTGAATATGAGCAGATAAACACAAAATTCAACTTGCTGTTTTTGTCAGCAGTCACATCATCATTAAAGACAAGGGAACCAATTCCACACTCCTTAATTTGGATGTTAATACCCTCAATCTAAAACTGAAAGCCTGCAGTAAAAGCACATTTTGTTTGTCTTGTTTCACATCCATTATGGTGGTGTTTAGAGCCAACTATATGACAATTGTGTCTCAATACTTATGGACCTGACTGTATTTCTTGGATCCTGCATGGGTGGCAGTGCATTTCTGGCACATGAAAGAAAAAGCCAACATACCCACATTAGACACGACTCGACTCAAAGGCACACTGGTGAAAAAAAAACAAACAAAATACATCAGAAGAGGAGAAGCACAGCATAAGCAAGGAAGAAAAGCTTGAAACGAGATGACATACCAAAGGAGGTGTGAAGACCTGGCTCGTCTGGGTAAGTATGGAGAGAGAGAGCGGAGCCAGTAGGCACGGAGTTTGGGAGAGGTGGGTGAAAGGAAAGTGGAAAGCATTCGGGAGTCTGACTATACTCACAGCTGTCCTCTTCTTCAGTCATGGCGCTGACAACATAGCAGGCGTACACAAAGCCGAGGAGCTGTGAACACAGAAGGAGACGAGCCAGGTTAAATAACAGTATCTTGACACAAAAGTAGCAAATGTTTACTCACTGACGGAAAGAAATAGTACTCATCGTTAAATCCATGCACAGTAGAGTGTCTGTAGTTTGAAAATATGCAACTCCTCTTTGTGTTGTTTCTGCCGGTCAGTAAATAATCAACTGGGACGTGTGAAAGTGATTTTGTCATTAAGCACCTAATCAGTGTTTCTGACCTAAAAAAAAAATCACCCTGCCTTTGTTTTTAATTATGTTTGTTTTGTTCTTGGAAAACGGAGAACATGCCAAACACAGACAACACAGAGACAATAATTTGTGGACATAACTTTCTGAATAGCAACAAATAGGAACTATTGTGTAAGTTGATTCACAAGAACTGGTTAAGATTTAACTCCTTGTAACGTGAGAAATGTCTTCGAAATTTGACACACCACAATTAAGAGTGTTTTTAACGACCCTGTTGTTTGTCAATGATTAGAAAAAACGAATAACAGATTTGTAAGTTGTACGATTTAATTGAATTGATTTTAGACTGATAATAATCATGATTATATAACAATAATAATTGTTATCAGACAGAGTTTTGCTGAATGAACACCAATGCATTTTTAATTTCACTGTCTGGGGGCTTAGTCCGATGTGACAGATTCCTCCCCCACCCCGGGGGAAATGATTTCTTTCTTAGAAATGATAGCAGAATTGACTCATACATATATTGATCAATGACTTAAGTCTTCCATTTGTTGAGGGGGTATGGCAGTGTGCACAAACTGAACAGTCCACATGGAAACATACCAGACAGCCCACAAGTGACTGCAGCTAATAATTTACTGTATGCACACTGAGAGGAGCCCTCAAAGTGGCAGATGGCTGTCATTGCTTGTGAAACAGAGCCAGCGAGCGACGGAGACTGAGACAGCGTGTCTTCACCCATCATTTGGCCTTCTGTCATGCCAATTAAAACAGCTCTGGGCAAGCTGCCCTCCTTCCACACTGGCACACCAAACAAGGAAAAGCGCATGGCAGTCATAAATGCACAGAAGTTGACAAAAGGGCCAAAAAAGAAGGGCATGGGAGTTGGCACATGTCAAAACAATGTATTTTAAATGTTCCAGAGCCAAAGCTCAACGCAGGTGAAAATTATTCATGTTGCATTTGCACCTCAGACTTTAATCCTGTCTATCTGTCCCACTCCTTTAAAAAAATTCCAAATTTATTCTGCCACATGGATGCAGTGGTCTTTAAAGGTCACTGTTAAAGGTCATCACTGTTGAGCTGAATCGTCAAATCTCTCAAGTTGCTACTTTTTAGGAAATGAAAGAAATCGTATTTCTTGAGTTAACAAAGTTGCCATTAAACCTTATAACGCTCTACTGCTGTTTACCAACATCAATACAAGACCCCCAAATCATGTTACATTGTTTCCAAACTCTCTCAAAGGTCTTAAGCCGTTAGTGGGATATAAGATGGAAAAAAAAGAAACATCCAGACTCTCAATGTTAATGTAACCCACTCATAGAGGAGAAAAGGCAGAGTCTAACACCGCTTCCCAGACAGTGTCCAATTAAGATAATACATTTGTTCAAAAGCACTGAGGGTGAAAGTTAATTCAGCATGTTCAGCATGTAGCTATAGAATCACTTCACATCCTAATCTTGAAAAGAAGTTGCTTCATCTTCTTTCCACAAAGATGATAGAGGGCCAGCTTCCTAGTGTTTCAACATTTTGAGTCACTAACGCTATGAATTTGAACATATTAAATGGACATTTTTCCCAGCAGCACTTTGCTTGCCTCAGACCTGAATTCTCTTTCCGATTTCTCAGAAAAAAGGAAAGATTGTAGTTGATGCAATATGGGTCATGTAGATGAATCACTTGCAATTTTGAATTCCAAAAGGTAAATATGGCTTATAAAATTGGTGCACTATAACAGTCACACTGAATCAAAATCAGACAATAATTCTTAAATATTATTTGGTTACTTGCTAGTTAAAAATTCAGCATGACTATATAATTTTATTTTGTCTTTATCTGCTTCTCCTTCATCTTCCCAACGATAATTGTTGGAGGTTCAGGTTAATTGCAGGTCAACTGGCGACGTCGTGGAGCAGCGTGCACAAAATAAAAGACCAAAGACTCCCTTGGTTACAGGAAGGCTGCACATACATTACATTGGCCCGTAAGAAAAGGGCTAAATGTGAGTTGGTTAAAAAAAAAAAAAAAAAGGGCTAAGTGTATCTGCAAAGGCTAATGAGGGTTGGTGAATAGACCAGCTCAAAAGGCCATTTTACATTTCCATAGCGCACACTCAATCATGAAAATGTGTCCACAAGGCATAAATCAATTTCATTTTACAGAATAGACTCTAGACGTTTTCAATGTTGACCAGACGTACATAAGTTTCTAACATAAATTAATCAATCAGGCATTGAAACTATGATTGCTACTTTCTTCAGTGTACAAGTGGATGCTTCTGCTACATCGTGAATCTGGCCGAATATACAAAATAAGATACGTCTCCATTTGAGGTGTTCGTTTATGGAATGATCATAAACTGATTTGAAAATGTGTGGTTCGCTCGCTTTGTTCAAAATGATGTTCAAATATAAAGCAATACAAAAAAAAAAAATAATAAAATAAAGTTGAAGGTTGTGGTAGCTTGAGTGTTATAACTAAAAATAAATGTTTATAGAAATGCTTTAATTATAGGTATGGCAGGGAAAAAAAGCACAATTTCCAACCTGGAAAAGCATTTTTACTTGGGGCTAACTTCATTTGCATTGGGAGCTTATCTCATTTGCACGCAGCATAAAAACTAAATGCTGATTCACTACATTTGCTTTGAACTCTGGCCACCACATGAGTCTGCTAACCTCAGAGCCCTACCGGGTTTAAGTTTAATTAGCATTTCTTAAGCAGAACATTAACCATTGAGTGATTTATAGCTCAATAACATTATTTACAAATCTTTCCTACGTGTGATCGAGGACCAAGTGTCAAGCCTCTAGGACTGGAATAATATGTTCTGATCTTCTTTGCTTCTATATTGGAATAATATGTTCTGATCTTATTCGTTCACTATTTGCGGGCTGACCCTGAAACCCCACAAAAAACTGTAAAGGGACTTTAAGTAAACTATAAAAAAAAATCGTAAGATTAGGGGATTACGTCAATGACATAGAGCACATCATACAAGTCCCAACAGATAATGTTTTTTTTTTGTGAGTGAGCATGCTCACACTATTAGTGATGATGGGAACCTGTATCAGTCTACACATTATTGATTATGGCTCAGCACCGTGAATGACGTTCAAGGTAAAATAGAGCAATAGCTGTTAAGAGACCAAAGCGTGGGGGTTTTGCAGATGTCTTCTCGGGTTAATTACACGGGCCCAGCCTAACAATGAGGCAAAGGCTTCCCCCTTGAAAATGAGATGTTTATGTGTGTGCGCAGCTGAGCGCTACATGATAAAACAAGAAAGATAGTCTGCAGAGACCACACCCACCTGATTTTTTTTTACTAGCCCTTCCACTGTCAAAATACACGCGCAAGGGCACAAACACATGTGCACGACCTCATTTGCATGTTTCACATCTAATAACCGCATGGTATGCTAATAACCCAAAACACACCTCATCGACATGAGAGCCTGCACTACACAAAGAAAGCTGCACTGGCAAACAAAACAGGGCTTTGTCTTCAAATGCAGCACCGCTCAAAGAATCCACACGCGGGCCGAGTGGGTGAAAGGGGACAGGGAAAGAGGACTCTTCTGAGCGAGACATGAAAAAAAGGAAGAAACCTCTGATGACACAACTTTCCTGCTGGAGACATATTTGCCACAAGTCTTTTTTTTCCTTTCTCCTCTCTTTGGGCAGAACACTCACCACTGCAATTTAGTCAAAAATCCTTCCTCATGTGACATTGCGGTGTCGATACACAGATCAGGTGAATGGTGTTGGAATGAAATCCGTTTGTATATGTGCCTCCCACTTTTCCAATTGGGAAGTTTTCATAGGCATGCAACCAATGAACCTGCTTCCGTTGTATTAATGAATCATGATGGCATGGCGCATTCTGGAATGTTTTGGGCAATTATAGCTGCTCCTATTCAGCCAAATGCTTTAGACCTGATTGGATCACGCTTCATAGTGCAGATGGACAGTCACGCCAAGCATTGTGCGAAAGCAAACAAAAGAGTTTTTGACGGCAAAGAAGTTGAACGTTATGCAATGGTCAAGTCAATCACAGGACCTGATTGATGATTGCCAACCAAGTATTACAAAGTCTTAAAAGTTTAATTCTTAACTGTTTATTTGTGCCACTATTAGTCTCTTAAAAAGTGAGAGGAACATAAACAAACTTTTAATTCTTCCACTGATCAGCTGACTTGGGTACCCTTAAATGGGGCTGTCAATATCAAATATTATTAGAATCGATTAGTCTATCGATTATTCCATCCACTGATGAATAACATACAATTTTATTTGTATTAAACGATAATAAACGATTAAAAAACAATTACACAACAATTAAGCAATCTCACTCAAGATAGATTGACCGCAATTGTTTTTTAAAGTAAATCCCGATGTTTGCAAATGTCTAATTTGGATTAAACACAAAGGATAAATTAGCTTTAATAAATTAGAAAATGATTAGTTTTGAGAGGCTGAAATCAGATTTGGACTATGTCAACAAATGTTCATTCAACTATTAAAATACGTGCCGCTTAATTTGACAATCGGTTTGTTGTCAATCAACTGATTCAATTTGACACCTCTACCGTCAAATTAACGCAGTTAAAACGTATCTTGTTCATTTCATATCAAGTCCAAAAAGCTGTCAATTGTGTACATGTCCCAATATTTATAGATCTGACTGTATTCGCTAGCAGAGCTCTCAGGAGCCATTAGACAGGCCTCAATTTAACACAGATTGGTGAATAGCCTAAAAGTGCCTTGCCCGAGAGGAGAAATAATAACGACAGAGGGAAAGTGGTTTTCAGAGAGTTCAGTGCACAGTCCTCATAGACAGGCTTTAACAAACGTGAAGGTCAAATGGTTTGACATCCGGATGGGAAAATGAGACAGGAAGATAGGCTGTACTGATACACGGTGTTGGGTGGAACGAGGAGAAAAAGAGGAAATAAGCAATGGAACAAGGGAGTGAGGCAGACGTGACAAATGTGCATAATCAGCTTTCGCTGGAAAAATCCCATGATGGCTGCCGCTGAATAAAAATGAATTTACAGTGATGTGTTAATTCACTCTCGTGTGTTTGCGTGCACTTAATCGTTTTAAGAGAACTGTCATCCTAACATAAATGTGACGTATGCAGATAAAAACAACTATTGACATCCCTGGTATCTTTTCCATCCCTTCTTCCGCCATGAACATTGCTCTCTCTCCTCCCCATAAAACTTGTCTTTTATGCCACATATTTTATTTAACAAAGAATATGACACAAAGGAGCAAAAAGGCACACAGTGGTGAAAGAATAATAACATATGCAGCTGACTTAACCAATAAGAAAAGCATCTCACGGGCATGAGGGTGTAAGATAAAAAGGCATTCAATAAAAGTATGTATCAGAGTAGATCTTTTTTAGAAGATGAAACATTTTAAAGCAGCGTGGGGGAGGGTGAACATTCCCATATAGCCGTTCATTTTTTATAGCGCTTATAGTAATCCTCATGAGGGTCATGGGTGAGCTGGAGCCTATCCCAGGTGACTTTGAACAATGGGGATCAAATCTGCTCATTTAAATTGAGCGATGACTACTGTTCCACCTACGCCAAGTGGGTTTAGCCCCTCTTCAGGATTGTTTGTCATCATCAGCATCTTGTGAAACACAGTGAATCTGAGCAGACGGTGATTACTCGCCAGCAGATTAATTTTGCAGTGAAATGAAATCACACCAACGACCATCCCTGGAGCCCCACCTAAATATTTCATAGAAATCTTCAAAAGCCCTCTTGCTAAAACTAAAAACCTTGCGTTCTTTCTTTTCTATTTCGTTGCTCATTTGAGTGGCTGCTTCGTGTTTCAAACACGAAAGAGATAGGACAAAATGTTCCAGCAATGAGCTTAGAGCAGCATTATGCAAATAATTTACCTTCCCATGACATCAAAAAATCATTTCTGCACGAGCTTGTTGTTGCCACGCTGAGCCTGCACCACATTATCGTTATGGGAGATGAAAGGGAGAGCGAGCATTTGTTTAGAATAACACCCACATGTGTGGTCTGACCAATAGTACAGATAGTATCTATATTTGTGAAGTATGGAATTTACTAAATTGTGACAGAGGTTTTGGCTTGACGTCAACAATTTGACACATGACTGTGGGAAGTGCATATTGATACTCACAGCTGTCAGGATCTGCATTCCACTATGCATGACCTCAATGTACTGGTAGTCCATGAGGCAGCCCATGACAGTGATGTAGGAGTGGCTTTCAGTGGTGAAGACCCCTTCAGATTGTGGCATCTCTCTCCTCACACAGCCTGGCCCATGCTCGCTCCACCACGAGTGATGGGCTGAGATATTAAACGTCAGCAGGTCACTGTCCTGGAAAAAAAGAAAAAAAAACATTGGGGAAATTTGCAACATCATTTGTTTCCTAAGAGCAACACAAAGATATTTGATTGTAAATTAATATTCAAGATTGTCTGCTCGACCTGTTTTGGACCCTGTTGTCGGGATAAATTCACTTAACATACCTCGGACCCAATTTTAATCAAACAAAAATCATTTTATAAAACAAAAAAAAAAAATCTGATGATTGTTGTAATTTATATATAGTAATTTATTGAGAATTATTGATAAATGTAGGGTTAGCAAAAGGAATTCATACAAAATCCTTTCTGAAATGTTAGCTATAAATTATAATGTATGGTAAAATTCGTACTGCGCAAGCTTTTAAGCTCAAACTTAAGAACAAAAAAAATCAAATACAGTATCTCAAAAACCTGATGTGCATGAGAAAAAGTAGATATATTTTATAAAATCAGCATCAAAATTATATTTAGGCCATTGCTGATTCAATTTACTGTTGACCAGTGTTTTCTTTTGTGTACCAGGCCTTAGGGGGAGAATTAAAAGTGCTTCTTGTATTTCTTACAGCAAGGACACACAATTGATTTTAAATGCTATCCGACACAAGATGATTGAGTTGTAGCTGCCTTCAAATCAGCACATATTCAATCTCACCATTCAAACAGTCATCTAGGTCAGCGGTCCCGTACCACTTGACCGCAAGACATTTGGTACAGAGCAGAACGGTGAGACATGTTACTACTGATCATTAGTCAGAAAAGGGTTTTATTTTAGTCAAGTGATATGGTATTTAAAAATAAATTAAAAAAAAGGTTCGCCTGCAAGCTTTCAAAAATCAGTAAAAAGGCTTTAGTGAGCATCTTTTGAAAAGGGAAAAGGTCAAATGAGGAGGCAGAAGAAGAAGCAGCAACAACTTCACGAAAAAGAAGAACAGATGTAACATGCTATCTTTGTGAAGTGGGGTTTTATGAAATGAATGGAGTAGAAGTGCAACAAATAATCCAATAATTGGCAAATAATTAAATATGAAATTAATCAACATTTTTTCGCAACTTGCAATTTCCAAATGCTCAGAATTCCAGCATCTTGACAGATAAATATTCCCAGATTTATTTGGTCCTCTATATAAATAAAGAAATAAAGAAATAGTTTTGAATAAATTTAAATTTTATTTAAATATTTCGATTCAGGGTGTCCCCCGCCTGGTCAGTCCGTAGTCTGCTGGGATAGGCTCCAGCGTATTCATGAGGAGAAGCGGTTCATAAAATGGATGGATGGATGAATGGATGTTTTTGGAGGCGGGTTTTTTGCACACACACACACATTTTGTCCTTGTTTTTGTGGAAATGAATATTGAACGTTTATCTGCATATTTTTGCAGAACATTCGGGATCTGAATATATCCCACCACCTGCATATAAATGATCTGCATTTACATAAATGCACATTTTCACTATTTGCAGGCCGGTCGGGTCCCTATCCCATGCAAAGGAGGTTGGCTGTATTAGACAAACCTTGACCAGTAAGGATGAGGGCATCAAACAAACAAATAGTCCACGCTGGGCAATTTCAAAGTCAGCCACCTCGAAATGAGGCTCTTCAATGGTCTTATGATGTCTAATCAGCAGGTATTTAATCCGGCACGTATAGATGCTTACACCAGTCAATATTCTACTTTGGTGATCCAACCTCCCATGTGCCCCACCGTGACAAGCCATGCATTATTAACAGAGCCACATGCTCTCGAGAAGCATCCCATTAACCCCACACTTTCACACACTTAATTTGTTCCTATCTCATGCAACCCTCAACAAGAAACACATATTCTTCTTTAAATTCTAACATTTGAGAGTGGTGTTAAGGCAAAGGAGAATGAGAACACCAATAGTGAATGAAGAGAAGTCATTGATTGTGCTCGGAAGCTTCTGTAAACAAGCATAGGATACTCTCTATGATGGAGCACTCCAGCTGTTGACATTCACGTGGCTTTTCTTTTTTGCCACAAGGCACAAATCAATTTGATCTCAGAGATTCAAGGTTCATCCTCGTCATCGAATTTCTAGTAACAGACGTTGAAGGGATTCGCTGGTTTGCTGTATTTGTGTATCTGCTTTTGAAACGATGTGGTGGTTTAAGCGGCAATTTTCGAATCTCGCTTGAGTGGTTTGCAGCCAAGTGTGAAACGGTTGGGATGAGAATCAGCACGTCTAAAACGAGGCGATGATAGTCACTCAGAAAAAGATTGAAGTGCCGTCTCCGGGTCGGGATGAGATCCTGCACCGAGTGAAGGACTGCAAGCTTTTCCATTCCTTAAGTTTGATCTTTATTTTGTTGCTTTTAATTTTACATAAAAAATGTTGCGTAAAGAAGCTCACATTGTTTTGCTAAATAACGGCAACACAAAGCAGTCGCTGAATTATTATTATTTTTTTTTATGGGCGTTAGATTGCTTCCTCCCACATCTGCTGATAAAATAATTAATGTGATGAATCAGCTAAAGGTGTCATAACAATCAATTCTCTTGCTCAGGGGGAAACAGGACTCATTATCTTTATTACACTGACATCAGTCGATGATGTTTTCATATGCCATCAAAATGAGAACATGTAGATAAAGTCAAATGAGAAAAGAGGCAAAGTGTTGGTCAAAGGTTTGTTTAGAGAAGCAGGGGCCTGTCTGTTAGTCAGTCTTGCACCACAGGGGACAAGATAGGATCAATAGGAGGTGACGGACCATGAACCATATGACCTCCCCCCTGCTTGAAGGCTCTGACTTGCTTAATACAACACACACACACGCCTTCAAACTGTCCTGTCAAGGTTGTGCAAGGAAGGTCTGACTGAATTAGCCGCCACTGTCTCATGATAAAATGTGTCAGGGGTTTCAAATAAAGCTGTGTGTTAAGTGTACGTGTGTGTGCCAAGTGTTTGTGTGTCCATGCTCCATTAGCCAACTCTACTCCTGGCCACCATATGCGAGGCTGGGAGCCCAGGCTGGCTCCATCTGTTGGGTTAATGCCCAGGCTCACTCCTGAGCAGCTGGCCCCTAAGCGCTCCATTGTACAGCACACACAAAAACACATTCATAAGAGACGCACGTAGTGGAGTGAAGAGATACGTGATGGATGGGAGGTTCATCACACAATGGCAGATCTACCAGTGCTTGAAAAAGGTGATTGTGAAATTCATTTTGGATGTCTGAGAAAGTGTGAGATTGGCTGCTTGTATTAATTATTCTCAATGGTCAGGCAGACAATTGGGCAAAAAACACATCTATGTGAGGAAGGGGTGGAGATTGTGTTATTTGGGAGGAGAGGATGAAAAGTGGGATGGGGAAATATTTCAGCAAATATTAGGGGGATAGACATGTTGAGGACATGGATGACTGTTTATATACTACTATGGTTATAAAAAGTTGACACTCATGTTTAAAAGCCAGGTTTGAACTCAATATTATTTTTGGAAAAAATCTGATATATGATATACACATATATGAGTTTGTGCGTGCGTGCGTGCGTGCATGTGTGTGTATATATATATAGATATACACACATCTACACATTAGAATGTAGTTGCACAAGTGTCCACACATTTTTCTAACTTCTAATATGTGGCTGAGTTTCATCAGCATTCAGGATAACAATATCTCCCAAACACATGTTGAAAATATGTTATGGTCTGACAATTCCATGGTCTGATTGGTGCAAAAGCAACATGATTCCAAAATGTTTGTTTGGTGCAATCACAGCACGTCGCCACAAAATAGTGAAGCATTGCGGGAGTAAGCACTTTGAATAGCAGTTATCATTGTGACCAGGGGCTGTTTTACCCCCAGAGGAACAGAGGCTTTGGTCAAGGTGGAAGGAATTATGAGTAGTTCAAAATTTCAGTGAATCACAGCTTTGAGAGTGATTGCTGGTAGGGGGGCACGTGACGTATTTATTACAAACCACACGTACTGGTGTTAACTCGAGCAACTTTGAGGTTGTAAAACTGGCATCTGGTGGAGTGCATCACATTTAAGTTGAAAAAAATAATGTTTCGCGGTCATAAAAAATTGACAACACTCAATTATGCCTTTTAAAGTTTACAACACCTCTGTCGCAACGTGTCACCTAAAACACGACAAATAAAAATGTGGAGAGATTATAAGAGGACATAAAACTAAATGCTTGTCTTTGCACTTGAATCCCCAGAGAGGACAGAGCTGAGCAGAAATTCTCTTCTGTCATTAACAGCATTTGAACCTGTCCTCTTAGTTTTATAGCTTTGACTTCCCAACTGAACACTGTATATCTTGGGTTATCTGCTTATAGGTAGAAATTTGCCGATGTTTTTTCAGCATTTGTGCGACGTCTAGCGACCTTTTGAGCGCCAGACCAGCGCTTTTGAGCACCAGACCAGCGTAGAAGCAAATAGATGTAGCCAAAATTTACTGTGTCTAGCTTGTCTAGAAATATTACTGCTAAAAATAATTGAATCAGAGCTGTTTGACTAAACTTAAGATGTTGGATCATTTCTCTCTTGAGGTTTCAAACATAACACATGCAACAGATGACAGACACTAACCAGTCACAACCCAATGATTACTCAAAGGTTATTATGAAATCCAAAAGAAAAAGAATTGTATCCATTTTTCTGCCTTTACAAGCGTAAGAATTAAAAGTAAAGTTTCACCACATCACATGTACTGAGCTAATATTTTGCTTATCCAAATAAGTTGGATGAGAGACAACCATCTTAAAATATTAGGAAGAAATCAGTGTGTAACAATCATTATACTGTGCAAGTGGCTGGTCCGTGTACTTGTCAATGCTAAAAGTCTCACCTTGGACAAGCCTCCTACATCCAGGTAAAAGCAGATGATGAAGACATTCCAGGCCACCCAGAGAGCCACCCAAACTGCATACTGAAGGGAGGACATCAATGTTACATGCACAAATAAACAGCCTTAATTTTTATAGACACCATCAAAACACGATACACTATTGTTACAAACTTTTAACTCAGCTACTATGTTTCCCTTGATTGATACACTATCATTAGAAATACCTCAAGGAACAAGAGAAATTAAAGTTCTCAACGTGACTTCAACAAACTCTTTTGACTCATTCTGTGTTATGTGTTAATAATGTGTCAGAGGAAATGTAGACAGATAAACAGTGCTTTGGTGAAAACATACCGTACACACTGAATCATGAAAATGTCCTGACTTGTTCAACTCCCTATTCTGCGTCAAACAACTTCCTCTTCTTATCATGCGTATTTCTTTCCCAGAATTGCTGGTAAAGCATTCCTAGTCATCTTCTATGTAGGTCACATCTGTAAACCAATTTTCATCTGATTTACAAAGGTTTTAATCCTGTGACTAAGAAGGACATTTTTTAAGTATTTTAAGCCTAATTGTGACATAGACATTACAATTGTCTGCTTTATAGTAGCAGCTGTTGAATGTCTATAGAAATTTAAATGAGTTATCAAAACAATGTGCCTTTGAATATTTACTCCCTTCCCTATCCTCCCAGTGAATCTGTGCATGGTTATTACAGTGATGATTTGTGTACCAAGAGTGACCTTCGCTGTCCAGAATTGTGATGAGACACCTAGCCCACTTTTATTAATTAATTTGACCAAATTACCACAGATACCATGACTGAAGGGTGTCGCAAAATAATACACTAGAGAGGACAACATTTGATGAAGGAAACACCATGTGTCAGTTGTCGTATAATGCAAGGTGAAAATAAACTAAAACTAACAAGGGCAAGAATTGCTGACTGTCTGCATGTGCACAATAGAGACAAACTTAAAGGAAACTTTGGCATTTGTACCAAAATAAAAGGACTGCTTTGACATTTTTGTTTAATTCATTCCATGACAACATTCGTGACTATAAACAATCAAATCACAATTCACCTTTCCCGTTATTTTTTTGAGGAAAGTTGGGGGTCAGGAAATATTTTCTTCTTCCTCATAAAAGAAAATAATTGAGAAGCACTGGATGATGACGTCAGCTACGTGTTAACTCAATTTTTTTATCCATCTGACACAGATGTCTAATGCAGTTGTTCACAGTGTATCAAGCCTGGGAAGAATTGTAATGAGGTATAATAGCCAGCAGACAGAATACTGATTAGAATAAGCCCACAAGGAAGAATTTTATCCAATTAGTTTGTTCAAATAGTCCAGATTAACTAGGATATGCGAATATGCTGTCAGTTACATGAACTCACCACCACAATGTAGCGTGGTCGGTACTGGATGGTGCCAAAGAGGCCGAGGATGACGATGATGATGTGGAAAAAGTTGGCTAGGATGGGCACCCACTGGTAACCCAGGAAGTCAAAGACCTGCCGTTCTAGAGCCAGAACCTGCAAAGCAATATGAAGAACGGAGAAACACATTAGATTTAAAAGCATAATGCATTTCCTGCACCTGGGAATATTTTGGGTTTGGGAAGGCACGCACACAAACCCACACGCTGTTATTGTCTCATCGACTGAAAACCATTTCTACTCAGGCTTACGGCAACTGGCTGACAATTCAACACTGAGCCAATCTGGCGGAGTGGCTTGAGTGATTCTCCTCCAACAGTGGGAGCGCCCCAAAGGCACAGACTTGAAGTTGAATAAAATAAACAATGGCAGATGTATTGATTCATCTACTACTGAGCTAAAGAGAAGCTCACCATTTCCTCTTCCTGCCAACAGCCTCTTAGAAGCATAAAACTTCATCGGAGGTGAGACAAATATATCGCCACAGGGAGCTTAGGCGTTTAATAAACCACAAGCTGGCATACATTGTTTTCACATGCATGAACAGCATGCACACATACAAGTAACCTAAATCCACTACAGTGAGAGCAAAACATTCAAAGCTCCCATGACATACTCCATTCGCACATTTTTGCATTTAATATTTTGTATCATTTACATCATTTCCCACTGTTCCAAACCTCTACCCAATTTCCTTGGAGGCAGAGCAAAGCAATTTGAAAGCTCATGACAGCAGGGATTTGCTGTTTGCATCAAGTCAAAACAGCGGGTGAAGAACATAAACCATTTAATTAGGATTCCATCTCCCTTTTGATTCCATTGCACTGCCAATTTGTGTGTACATGCATGTGTGTGTTTGTGAGAGCCTGAAACGGCGTGTTTGAGTTTGTGTTGACATGTCATTTTCAGCCACACACCTGAAGATGGATGGGGAGGGGAGGGAGGGAACTTCGCCCCACTGACACCAGCGCATGAGTAGCACGCACACATATTCTACACAATCGAGCAGGCTCCTCTTACTAAAATGGAAATGTTACCAGGCAACCCAATGAGACCTTGTGACAGACAGAGTGGGGGACATTATCAAATAGAGTGTGATAATTAAGAGTGAACGGTCCTCCGCATAGAAAGCGAGAGCAATCAATTCTCAGACGCAGTGGGTAGTGACAACGAACAAAGTGAGTGACCGCCACAATGAGAATGAAAATCGTGGAGCTGCTCACCCCAACGTAATAGCTTCCACTCTCCTGACAAGGGCAAAATGGGCTGATCGGAATTGAAAAGTTAGGAGAAAATGTTCAAAGTATGCAACGGACAAAGCAAGATAACTCATAGATTGCAGGTTAACAAAGAATGACTGAGCGCCATCCTTCTTAATAAATTCTGTCTATCGGCTGGATGAAGAGCCGGCTTCCAACATCTTTGTGTGGATTATGTAGGTCAGCAGACAGGGTACAACTAGGATCCTAAGGAATGATGCGTTCACACGAGGAGCTTTTAATTTAATTAAAGCCGCAACTAACAATTATTTGAATAATCGATTAATCTGTTAATTATTTTATTAGTTTTCCATCGCTGTATTCAAAACCAGGGCGTTATTTTAACTTGACGGCGCATATGGGCTAAAACACAAACATGAATTAATTAGGATTCATTGATCACTTTCGTAAAAGCAGATGTTTACAACTAACTTATTTGGATTCAACACAATGACAAAAAGTCTGCTTACATGGAGTACTAAAGAAATCAAAAGATATCTACTGTTGAGAGGCTGAAATTTTGAGGATTCGGAAAGCGGCTAATCGATTTATCCAAAAAAATCATCAATTAATTTGATAATTGAGTAGTTGTTGGTTCAATCGTTACACCTCTAAATTGAATATTTATTCACATCAAAATAAGTCATTCATCCAAAGTCATCAGTGTGGAAAAATATGAAGGCTACAAACAGATTTTCTAGCTAACAAAACTAGAACTTGAAGATGCACACAAAAAAAGCCATTCAAAGTGCCGATTTGAATGAAAGAAACAAAAAAAACAACAACCAAAGTCCATTTGTGCAAAATTCATCAGCTGGTTTTGGTCTGTTTGTCTGGAATAGTGTCCAAAGATTGAAAAGATTGGTTGTGACATATAAAAGTGTACTGGCATGAGAGAGGTGTGCATGCATGCCATATTCTCCTCTCAATGCCGTCGTAAGACTCTCAGATCGCCACTAATTCAATAGTCCATCGAGATGACGGCAATCAATCTTGGGGATAGAACGATCTCACTCACGCACCATCATTCATGTCCGTATGGCTAACATCTCTGAGGAAGCAGATTACCAGGGAGTGGGGTGGAATTTGATCACCGACACTCTTCCATGAGTTGTAAGCCGGCAACAAAGTGGCCCGTAAAAGCCTCCTACGGATGGATCGCCTGATCGTACACAAATGACTCCCTGGAGGCAGGCAAGTTCTTGGTGTTTTAGTTTGGGTGTGCATGATGAGGATTGTCACCCACACATTGCATTCCTCCTGTAAATACTTCACTTGAATACTACTTAGTAAATCAACTGGACTTTCCGGCTGATCGCGGCTCGTTCTTATCATTACTTGTATTGCTTAGAACCAACTCTGAGGATGCACTGATGGATTAATCCAAATGATGCCATCATTTTTATGGATCGCTGGATCACTCAGGTATATTTGTGTACATAGTCCTCCGAGGCAAATCTGTCTTCTTTCTGTATTTTGTTTCAGGTATCAATTCAGACAAATATGAGACCATCATGCATCATTTGACAGCAAAGACTATCCAGTTTTTATAAGCCTATCATTCTCTTACCCATAGCTTCCCATTTGACATTGTTCACGTAAGGCTATTTAAAAGCTCTTCAGGCTTCAAGTAGATGATTATGATGCTCAACAACCTGAAGCGTAAATAGTAGTATACGTTGGAGCAGTGTGACACTCGTAAAGCTTCTCAAACTGCCGCTGAACAGCAACCGGGGACAGAAAATGATCTATTTATTTATTTCTAGGTGGCAACGCAGTACCAAGTAGTGAGCCATAATCAAGGGAATAATATGCTTGGAAAAATTGCAAAGCCGAAGCGGTCAAATGTTGATGGCTTTCCCGTCGGTCCAAACAATGTCCGGGGTAACTTCCTGTTTGCTAAATTGGTTTTATTTTCAGAAATGATTGTTTGACTAACAATTTTCTTTTTTGTTTATTTAACAGTCATTTTATGTAGAAGTGGCAGAAGTCAGAGGTTGCTGCATCGAGAGAAGCTGGGATCTGACACCAAAAGACGCAATGTAATGCTTTCATTTTATGACCACTGATTATTTGACAGATCAAACGTGGGAGTTATTCTCAAAGTGCTGGATAAACCCGCACACAACAGCGATCAAATGAAAGCAGCCTGTCAATCTCTCTTGCGAATCTTGGCTAAAACCAAAATCGTAAAGTGCCACCTGACTCACCCCAATTAACAGGCAGCAATTTAACTGACAGAGTAAATTCTCATTATGGCTAGCAGCAGTTGCTACACTCCAGCCGAGAGAGTCAATGAGTGTTTTTATCCACTACCTCATGATGTTAACAATTAATTGGAATAAAAAATAGATCTGCATTGTTTGAGTACACATCATGGAAACACATATGATAAGTACACACTCTCAATGAAAAACGGCTGAATGCCCGTATCATTGGTTGATATAAGGAGGATGAACGTTATTCCTCCCATCAACAGAGTAGAATCTGTCAAGGTTGCTGATGCTCCCAAAGCAATTTCTGTGATGCCACCCTAGAACAAATGACACTCCACAACACCCGTTGAAATGGAAAAAGACAAATGGGCTCGCAAACGGGTTGAGTTTTATCTTCATTATAAAGGAAAATTGCGGTGTCATTGATGTGGAACACAAACACGCGCACACACGTATTCAACCTTGTGAATGGACGTCCACAATCTGGATTTCCCCAGTAAAGGTCATCAAAATTAATAGCCTGGTAAATTGATGACATTAAAAATGTAAATGGTCATCTCAAGAGTGGTAGAGACAAAGAGATTGTATTGTCCAAGAACACAAACGTTATTAGAATTATGACAAGGCTGAAAGAGGCCTGAAGCCCAGAAAGACCACCACCATCTTTGCACATGAGTCGACCAGTAAGCAGCTGAGAATTTTCAAACCAATATCGGCAGTTTTCATTGTCAGTCACACGTTTCAAAGTTGTAACAAACACGTTTTTTTCCCCAGTATCTTGCCATTATTCCTGTTTTTATCACGGCTAGCCACGCTTCAAAACAACACCATCAGCAATGTGGATAAGCTACGCGAGTGTTGCAATTCAATTCAGGCAGGCTGGACCACTCGGAGGTTGGTTCTGGGCCACATGTGGCCCACAAGCCGCTCATTGAATAGCTAAGTACCTTGGCTTGTGACACACACACACACACGCACATTACAGGCCGTTGTTCAATCAACTTTATTTGGTACTCCTGCTCTTGGAGTGGCCAGACCTTTTTGTTCTTCAGAGGATGATGAGGGTGTTGGCGTAACGCAATCAACAACGCCTCGGTCAAGGCCACTCAGAACACAATACCGATGTTCTGACAAAGAGGGCAAAGGGAGCACTCATGCTGACCCACACTGTACTGTATTGTATATAACTAGGACAACCTACAAGACCTGCCAAAATGGAAGTGGTTTTCCATAAAAAAATATTAGACTGGTAAAGCCCATCAAAAGTAATTGCATGTAATTCATAGCTTTATTTTTAAAAAAATTTAAGTGATAATGGACCAAAAACAAAGTTATTATGTTATTCAAGGATTTTTTTTTAAATGTATTAGATTTTTTTTGTACTGATTATTGGAATCGTCATCAGACTTAAAAAAAAAAAAAGAAAGCCATACTGTCGGGCCCCAAGCACCATCAAATTGATACAAAACTAATGTACCGTTAATGCATACATTCTGTCATAATCATTCACGTATTAGTATAAAATAAAGGAATGTTTTGGAATACAAAATTTCTTGGGGTTCAGGAACGGCTTGTTTTCGTGCCATATGAGTATTAAAAGAAAACACAATCAAAACCTATGTTCTTCATACGCTGGTAATCCTGAGCTTCATTCAGAAATGGGCTCAGAGTCTTCCGAATATTCTACAACATACTAAAAGGCAGGAAAGCTCTAACACCCATGACACATTTCTTATCTGTTTGGATCATTTCAATGGGTCTGCTGTATATCTCTGCCAACGGTTGACAGTGGAGACAAATATTGTTTATTCTATTTAAAATGCTATGAATCACTGTCCAGAGAAACATTGTGTGAACTTAATGGTGGCAAACCAATAATGTTCTCATTTGCAAAGGCCTGCTTACTAAATCCAACTGACAGCAAATTTTAGCTAAATGCCATTGCGGACAGAGCAGAATGTAGTTGCCAGCATACTCGCAAATGAGCGGAGTGGCTGGAGAAACAAAACATTGACCGACATCCAAAATTCCTGATGAATATTCAGCGTCAATTATGAACGTTCTATTGAGCAAAAGAATTAGCAGCAGAAGCACGTTGGGTTGTGTGAGGCGGGGGAGATAACGCAGCCTAAACCCCTTGTAATGTGTGGGAGATGGCAACAAGCCAAAAGGATAACGTCTAGCCTTTAGAGACAATGCTATTCAGGATCTTCCTCATTGGGGGAAAACTTTCTTGGAAGCACTTGAGCTGAACCCTCCCAGAGGTTTTCACTACAAACTCAATTTAGCTGCTGTTTGTCATCAAAAATTGAGGGAAAAGTGGACTGTCTGACTATTAAGACTTTCTTGGGCTGCCTCGGGAACACGTACACCTGCTTGTCAGAAATCAAATAATATGCCATATGGTGTATTTTTGCATTTCACTCATGCTCTCAAGATGTGTTTGAAGCAGTAGTTCCTCTTCTTTTAGAAAAGTCTTTTCACTCATTTTAGGCCATTCACTGAAAATTGGATTACACTGCTAAGTCTGTAGAGGTTTCTTTGAAGCCGCATCAATCTGAATAGGGGTGTGTTTGAAATAGCAATACCTAGTTAAATATTGATATTGTATTGATACTCCTCCTTGACACTAGGAGGCGCAACAGTGCCAATGACTCACATGAGAAGGAAGCACCTGAATGTGGAAAAAAATATGTTTTTTTTTATTAATTGATGACATTTGCACATGTTCACATTTGTGATGACATATGAGTAGACACAACTTACTGAAAACCTTCCATGACAAAGGCAAAGGGAACCTTTATCAATCCTTGCAGACTAACCATTACGTATCTCCACTCAACCAATGTCATGGTTACTCACTGACATTCGCAGTGCAATGCATCCTGATTGAGTTCCTAATACCAACGCTTTTATGCCAGGTCATCTTTAGTTCAACCGTTAGGATAAAAAGAGCTCCTCTGAGCACAAACAAATCATTAAGCAGCCCGAGCTACCCGGCCACTATCTGGGTTGATTTGGGGTTCTGCTAGCATCCAGTCCTGTTGTTTGGAATAGCTAAGATGAAGACGAGGAGCGAACGGAGGCTTCTCGATCAATATAGCCTCATTATCAGCTGGCTTCCGTCGTGGAGAGTAGGGTCCCCCGCGCTAGGACAGCTGATGAAAAAAAAGTGCAGCGCAATTCAATTAGACGATGCCTGAGATGGCGAAAGAGGTTTGATCAAAGCTCTCAGCTCTAAGATAATTAGCATAAGAGGTGCTTCACAGGAGCTATTTTTTCATCCGAGCGGCCATCTATGTTGTTTCGTTAATGTGACTTGAGCCTGTAATGGTCTGGGAATAACATGGTTCATTGCCAATGCAGAGGTTTCCTCAAAGGGAGAGTGGGGCCCCCATACTTGCACGGATAATCACGCGAGCGCACACAGATACTCAACCTGGTTACTTTTTAAAAGGTCACACAAGGTTTAACGCGACCCCTTATTGTGGTTTGAACTCATCAAAAATTTGCAAGCGTGCACATGCATTTTAGCAGACAGGAAGTGTCAGGTCATCTCGAAATAGTGCCTTAGTGGAAATAAAGCCGTTTCCTGGAGTCTTTGGGGACTTTTTAGGCAGCTCGCTGACAGTTTCATAAACCTTTTAACAAATGCTCCTCTCTAATGAGGTCTGATGTCTAGGAGGGAAGAGGGTGAAGAGGGATCAGGTGTGTCCTTAAATAGGGAGAACTGCTGTTCTTTTTTTTTTAGAAGTTTCCCTCCTTCACACACCTAATTGAACCGATTGCACTGTCTGATAAACACACGTGGACCGTCATAACGTCGGATCCTGTTGGGAAACATTTATGGGGGGGTTTGCGGCGGATTCAGCATGGTGAATCGGTGTCGTAACGTTGCAACATTTTATCACACTGACGAGTTGTTTGCGAGCGATTCGGCACACAGGGCAAGAACAGGAAGTGATGAATGCGGAGATACAGTAAGTGTTGGAAAGCCTTGAGAATTTTGCTCATTTTACACATCGTCAACCTCCACATTTTGACGTACAATGTCTGTCTGGATAAAAATATAGCAGAATGCAGAATTGTTTATGTTTTTATATTCCGCCCCAACAAAGATCTTTCTGATTGTTTTTTTCTAATCATGAGAAATGATGACTACCACCGCTGATGGTGTGGCAGGGTATTACATTTCACGGGTGAGCAGAAGGTATGTGATGGTTAATGTCCCTGTCTGTCCGCTACACTGTATTTTCATCATTTTTTCCAGCGCAACTCCCAACATTCAGTCCGACGCAACAGGGGGTCGGCATCAGTCGCCGGAAGGCCATTAGTTTTGAAATCAGAGACCAGTAAAACCGTTCAAATATTTTAAAAAGATGAATGGTAATGGAAAAAATGCCAAAGTTATCTCTTTTTTTATAAAGTGTCATTCATAATTTGAGTATTGACATGACGCTGATGAAAAATCGGCGGCCACGTAAAATGATGTGGCAGGCTGTATATGGCCCTGGGGACTTGACTTTGACACCTATGATCTAGGCCTTTAAACTGTGTGATTGTAGTGATTGGGTGCACTATAGAGGAAAGAGCCACCATCCTCGCTTTTTACCGCAGTGTGTCACATTGAGACAAGCTTTAAACAAGGTTTCTTCTCAACGGCCCATCCGTCTTAATGTGCCAATTCAAGTGCAGCATGGCGCAAAGGATGAAAGCCACCATGACAACATATAAACAGGGTGAATGGCTGCAAATGCAGCCATCAACGTTGCCCCCGTTTGACCTGGTAAGTGAAGACGAGATTGTCTTCACCACTTGCTAGGGCTGCACAATCACAATATCAGTGTTGTGATAGTTAACGTGTACCTAAAGAAATTACATTTTAACTATCCAATGAAAGATTTTTTTTTTCCATGCTGAAAATTAAGCAACCTCAATGTATTCCTAGCTAATTAATTGGAATTAACCTTGATAATGTTGGATAGAAATGAAGATATAAGTTTGCATCTGCCTGGTCAAGTTCAGATCAAAGCATACAATTCCATAAGAAAATTATTGCATGTCTTTGCGATATCCATATTGCATCGTGATATTCCATCTGTCCATTTTCTATACCACTTGTCCCCACAGGGCTCGCGGACGTGCTGGAGCCGATCCCAGCAGTCATCGGGCAGTAGGCAGGGGACACTCTGAACCAGTTGCCAGCTAATCACAGGGCACACAGAGACGAAACACCTATCCGCACTCACACTCACACCTAGGGGCAATTTGGAGTGCTCAATCTGCCTACCAAGCATGTTTTTGGGATGTGGGAGAAAACCGGAGTGCCCGGGGAGAACATGCAAACTCCATGTTCAACTCCAACTCAAATACCTGGTAAAAATCAAAATCCTGGAGGTGGACCATGCATGATATCAAATATTTTGGTTTTATTTCTTGAAAAACATGCAAGACAATGCGTACCGTTTGAAAGAGACATTTGGCTACTTTATTCAACTCAGGCGTGTTTCGATTCCAGTTTGAGACGCTGCTCAACAACACCCTAACAACATCAAACCGCATCAACCTGAAAAAAGAAATCAACACCGACAGCACATTTTCACTCCCACCTGCATCAACAAGAGACGAATACTGTTGATGATACAGCTGTTGTGCTCATTGTTCTCTTGCCGCTCAACGCCCCTCTACCCTGATGTCTCTCAATATCCACCCTCTGCCGATCCAGCTCAGGTTCTGATTGAGGTTCTTCTGAGAAGAATGATAATTGTTCAATCTGTAAAGTTTGTTAAAATAACTTTTACCGAAATGGTGTTGTCTAATAATTATAACGAAAACAGTAGGCGGCACAGTGGTGGTCGACTGGTTAACAAGTCCGCCTCACAGTGCAGAGGTCGTGGTTTAGATTCTGGCTCTGGCCTTGCTGAGTGGAGTTCACATGTTGTCCCCTTCCTACTCCGGTTTCCTCCCGTGTTTCCAAAGAACATGCATGGCACTCCGAATTGCCCATGAGAGTGAGTGCGAATGGTTTTCTGGCACCCAGTCAGGGTGTACCCCCACCTTCTGCCTGAATCAGCAGGGTTGGGCTCCAGCGCCCCCGCGACCCCCGTGAAGATGAACAGTTAATAGATGAATGGATGACTTGACAACATGTCAACATCAAAACAATTAAACTGGATCACAGTAAAAAGTTAATGTCACATCTTTTTGTAATTGTTCTTATATCTTACAACTTGACAGTTAAGTTTGCTTGTCATCCAACACAAAGGGTAAGATATGAAAGATCATCAAGGTTTCAACAGCAACTTTAAAGGCATAGTGATCATCATTCGAAAAGGCAGAGATGTCACTCTATTAATACAACAAATAATCTCCACTTACCAACTGTAAGGTACAAATAAAAATGAGCGTGCACCGGCCGCTGCAGCAGCCCATCGTGTCTGTCCGCAGTGACGAACTATGATCCGGGAGAGAAACACTTTAAAAAGCTGGTCCAAGGAGCTTCAAATATAGCGAGCAAATTCAGTCTTGATGGAGAAAGCGGAGTATTGTGTCTTGTTTTTTTTCCCCCTCAACCTAGTCGTTTTTTTAGCAGAAAAGAGGACAGCGTCACACTTGATGTTTCTGTCCGGCTTGCTGAGGTGACTGGCTGCCTGGGAGACGACGCTGGTGAGCTGGTAGGTGAAGGAGGAGGGGCTGCATGGTGTTGGTGAAGCAATCAACCCGGAGGCTGGATTGTAATTAGGAGCGTCAATTTGCGATTCCACCATCTTCCATCTTCTGTCTTGATCAGACCATTTAGAAAAAATGCAAAAATTAACAAATAATGTTGCGGTGATTGCTTATATTTGAGAGCTTAAATGTGCAAGGAAAAAAAGTTATTCAATTGCCTAATGTCCCAATTTGGGGATGGAAAAGAGGCGACATCTTGTGGCCATAAAATGAAACACAAGTTTACAACAATGCCATTCGTGATTCTTTTATCACGCAATCACATACAGTGACAATGCAATAGAAAAAAGAAATAAACAACTGTCTGTCTGTCTGTCTGTCTGTCTGTCTGTCTGTCTGTCTGTCTGTCTGTCTGTCTGTCTGAAATGAAGAGAAAGAGACATGGCAAAAATACAAGAGTAATTTTTTCTGATCCATAAAGAACCCTGAAAAGAGCTCACAGATTTAGGACTGCCTAATAGCACGGGAAGCTTTTCACCCTGATAGCAAATGTCAACGTGTGGTGAATCTTTCTAATATAAAGAAGAAATGTTTTTTTTTAGTTCCTGGATCTGTCTGTAATGAGTCAATTTCATCTTTTAATTCAAGTACTGCATGAAATGAAGTTGATCATTGCAAGTTACTTAAAACACAGTTGAATGATGATGGTCGTGTGCAGTGTTACGTTCTACGTACTAAGTATTACTAGTGACTTGAATTTGAAAGTGATGTTTCTTTACAATGTTATTGCTTTTTTTAAAACACTGGGGGATTTATTCTTTTATTGGTTTCAGCCTTTAAAAATAAAATGCAAAATTTGCAAAGATACTGTAGCTGGTAAAGTTGCGGTCCAGTGCAATACAGAATAATGGAAACAATGAGAGCAGCAATTGCCCTCCCCACCCTGCACTCAGCGCATAAAGGAAGGATCCACCTCTTCTCAGCTTGATAAATGTTTTACGCCTCTGTGGCCTGAGCCAGAGAACACTTTACATTTCATTTCATCACACACCCCTATAGTACGTACATATGTTGTGCTACTTTTTGGTGCCTCCATCCCACACTGCACTTCTTATCTGCATCTATTTGCACTCAGGAGTAGCTAGTCACAGTTACTCAAAGTATCCTTCCGTGATTTAGGTCTAACACCTTGAAAATTAGCTGTTGGTAAAACTGTGAGTTCACACACTACAAATGAGCAGCATGACTAGTTTGACTAATGGACCAGCAGGAAATGAAAATGTGCACCTCATGAATCCATTTATAAACACTACAAGTTGGTTGTTTACACCGCAATTGTTTTCCTTGAGTTGTGTTTCTGGTAGTGCATTGGACTACAAAATTGACTTCCCTTGAGCTGTAGATGTGAAGTTTTGTTTGCTATTGTATTAATTTATTTAGAAGAATATAATTTACAGCAGCTATAAAAGGCACACACCCCTGTCTTAATGCCAGGTCAAGATAAACATCTCAAAGCTTATTTCCACCACTAATATGACTTATAACAGTACAATTTAACTAAAAAAAACATATTTTCAAGAGGGAAGTAAAAATAAATGAGTATAATGTTAGTGCACAAATGTGCTCACCCTATAGGCGGTGATGTGGCTGGTTAGTTAGTTAGTTAGTTAGTTAGTTAGTTAGTTAGTTAGTTAGTTAGTTAGTTGGTTAGTTAGTTAGTTAGTTAGTTAGTTAGTTAGTTAGTTAGTTAGTTAGTTAGTTAGTTAGTTAGTTAGTGTGTAGACCTTTTCTAGCCACTGTGTACATTTTCTACGTTTGAGTAGATCCCATATCCTGTGAAGACTCACTAAGCACGCGACTACATTAGAGATTGCTCCCTCCTTCCCTCCTGCATATGTTATGAGAGCATTTTGTGAATGTGTGCTCTGTGTGAGTGGTTCCTGCAGTACTACTTGAAAGGTGAAGCTGAGGTCATCGTTGAAATTCCATTGAAAGCCTTGAAGTAGGCTCTCATTGGGTTTATTCAATTTGGCCAGCACCTTCTATTTGTGCAAGTATTTTCGTGTGTGTGTGTATGTCCACTGCTCTTCTTTCATGACAATTGTATCCAAGTCCCCTCGCGGGGCAGTCGTTCTGTGCAAAGACGCTAATGTGAAACGACAGGTCAGCCAATGGCGCTCTGCTCTAAGGGGACCCGCATTGTGCAGGAGACCCAGCAGTCTGGCTCTGAGATGGACAACAATAGACAAGAGACCTCAAAAGGATCAGCTTTTTCCCCTCGTTTGGGGCATATAGGGCGGTTACTTTTCAGCGCTCGGTAGGTTTATTTGGCCTCTCAGTCTCTCTGCTCTCATAGGAAGGCAGGCAATATATATATATATATATATATATATATATATATATATATATATATATATATATATATATATATATATATATATATATATATATATAGTCGTGCATGGACCTTGGCGGAGACCCGCTCCTCTCCAGTATTCTCTGAGTTAATAATGACATCATGCTTTTCAGTTAGCAGTCGTTGTAATGGCTCACTTTGGCCGCTTGGAGGCCAGCGTGAGTGAGGTCGATTTTCAATGAATGGATGCCTCTGGTGCTGTCAAGCCAAACCTAAGACGGCGAAAAAATACAGGATATGAGTTGCTTTCTGTCAAAATAAGCAGTAGTATTGAAAAAATATCTACGTTCACAAAATTTAAGTTTGCCCCATGAATCTCGAGTTTTGTGTTCCACTTTCTGTTTTAGACTTTGTCTGTCTCAGCTGGAAGAAAATGCAAACTACACACAGTAAGGGCAAAATTGTGTCAGTAAAGAAATATTATTATTATCATCATCAATAATAATAATAATCATAATAATAATAATAAAACTGCTTAGCACATATTGACCTCACAGTTTACCCTCCTGCCATGATGATCATTTGGTCAAAGGAGGCAGAGCTCCATGTCAAGCATAAAAACAAATAATGATGACATAAATTATTTTCTGTAGTTGCCTATGTGCTTTATGTTGGTCAAATAGATGCTGCATTTTTAAAATATTTGCTCGACGTCTGGCTGCTTATTTAATAGTAAATGCAATCCTCAGTTTTGCTCATACATTTATGCATCAAACTTTTAAATTCAATCCCTCGCCGGGCTGCATCACTACATTGTTTGTGCAAGTCCAAACTTCAACCCTTTGTTTGTATTTTGAAAACTGTCCCCGGAAGCGAAGCGCTGTGCTTGCCACTGGTCGTCACGTGTGCTGCAAGGCTGATGGAGGCTGAGCAGGGAGGAAGGAGGCGAGCCCCTCAGCTTCCGCGTCAGCATCCCTTCAAATAGCTGCTGTCACTTGACTGCTGCACGCACAGACTGGCATTTGCAAGGCACAAAAAGGGGGATCCAAATCAGACATTTGTGTGTTAACATCAGCTTTTATGTTGCATGGTGACGACAATGAGCGATGAGTGCTGAGAGTCGCTAAAGGAGGTTTGGAGCCCTGCCAGGAAGGATAGCGATGTTCAACGCGCCTCGTCCCGGGAGAAGTCAACCCAGAAGCTGGCAGCGAGAGACGGAGATGCTCCTCTAGAGCACCGGCAGGTCGAGTGAGTACCCTTCAATGTATTTTCCGCTTGCCCGCGCTAATGACGCCTGGACTGATTTTAAACCACTCGCCCCCTTCCTGAGATCAATCAATCAATCAATCAATCAATTGCTCGCTCCTCGGTTAAAGTGCATCCGTGCATTCATCAACCATGTGTGAAAGTTATCTGACCAATTTGGAAATGGTGCACCCCCCCCCTCCAACTCCACTTTCCTTTTCCGCCCCTCCCTCTTGTGCACACACCCCCGGCGCATTGCACGCACGACCGTTTTACATCATGCAGAGGATTGCAGCGCGAGATGTGATGAAGCTTGGGGAGAAAACTTTTGATCAAAGTCAGTGTGTGCCGCATATTACTGAGGGCCCAGCGTCAATGTGAGCCTAATTAATAAAGCCTTTGTCAGGGGGCCCTCCTATCACAGACACTCATCACTAATCCGCTCGTGGCCCACAGGGCGTGGGTTGCCATATTATGGTGATAAGAGAGCAAGCACCAGTCATACTCAAACTGCAGCTGCTTGTTATGAGCGGTGGTCAGAAAGACCAAAATGACCCCTGAATGTCATTTTCAGTGACTTTTCAAGTCTAAACTTTTTATGGGTGAGCATGTGTTGTTGGAAAAGATTGGCATTGTGGACAGAATTCAGATTTTAGATTACATTAAATTTTTTCTTTCATTCTATAAATTACTTTCACGTTTTAATGGGATAAATTTCATGTTTTAAGGTGGTAAAATTTACATTGTAATGTCATCAATTTCACAATCTGGTATATTTCACGTTATAATGGCATCGATTTCACATTGGTGTCGTAAATTTCAAATGTTTTAAGTTTGACTTGCGTATTCAGCAAAATAAAAGGAAGATAAAAAAGTTTTAGGAAGTGTAACTATTGCATGTGACGTAATCTCACTGTGTGCCTTTAAGAGGTGCAGCCTGGTGTGTTATCTCATGATTTGCTGCAGGTGAGTCTGTGTGAGCGTCTGGGGATGAGTTGTGGCATACAGCAGCTCATTGCAAGTGCTCTCAGTTTGTGTTGTCTCATTAAAAAGTGCATCAGCAAGTCTGTCGCATTAATAACTTTATTGCTTTATTTTTTTCTACTCAACTCAGTGGTGTTTCTGAAGCTTGCTCGATTTATGCTCTCCGATGAACGAGGAACTCCACCTTTCACATTAGCCATGAAGCTCCAGCCCCCTGCTTGGAATCCTGGGCAATAATGTTCACGGCATGCAGCACACCCACACTTTGCATAGAAGAGCCTCCTGTTCCCTGCTTGTTGTAGAAAATGACGACAAGTCTCAGCCTCGAAATCCTTTGCGTGCGTTCAACATCAAGCGGGCGAGGGCAGAGTCAGCCTTTTGTTGAGGGGTAGGAAACAGTCAGATGCTCCCCACAGAATTATCTCTGCCGATGTTGCACCCAAGGCAACAAGGACTGAAGTGCTCCTTTTTCTACTGTGATGCCCTGCTGTCTTCGTCTCATAGTTAAAGTATGCGAGAGTATGAGAGCATGAATATCTCATCCCTTTCATATGACAACATGGAAAACTGTACATTCAACATCACACACACGTTCACCTCTTTTGTATAACAGGAGTGGTGCCTTGACATGAGTTTAATTTGTATTTCATTTATATTTATAATTAATACTTTTTTTTTACTGTTCTTATATATGTAGCTTTAAATATATTACATTGGCGTAAATTAGAAATGACCATTAATGACAATCTCTTATCTACACTGGCTGGGAAGTGCAAAACACAATAATAAACTGTGAAACACTTTTATATTGCATGAAAAAAAAAAATGCAAATTTCAAAACACAAATTAACGAGACGCAAAACTTAAAAAAATATTTTTAACAAAAGCTGAAATAAATTTACAGTAAGACCTTATCGGGGACTGATAGGAAGAGACAGGACATTTTGAGCTCCTGCTAATAGAGGTGATGTTTTTCTGTAAAGGTATTTTGTGTAAAGACCTCTGCTTACAAGCTGACCTTGAAACAAAAGTAACAAAAATTGCATTGGCTTCTCAAACTGTTACTTTGCAGGCGACTTGGCTTGCTGCTTTGTGGGTGTGCAATGGTGAGGATAAACTGCTGCGTGTGCACCTTATCCATATCATTGTGGTATATATCAGTCAGACAGGCGTGTCCTAGCCAGAAGTGTTAGTCCGGAACCTGAGCGAACTTTTAATGCTATGTGGAGACCAACAGGCTCATGGCAACAGAATCATGTCTGCATGAAAATCACTTCATTATTAATGCTGAGCAGAGGCCAAGGAGGCAATGCAGAGGCCAAGTGAAGGAACAGGGCTTTTCACTATATTACTGATAAATTGGTTGATGTGTGTTAGCAACAAAAAATATTCAAGAATAGTCATTTTAAAAAGAAATAAGCAAATTTACTGGTTTACAGGAACGAGAAGATGAAAGATGTATTTGCGTTGTCTCATTTGGGGACAGTCTGGAGCCCTGACATGTATCATGAGCTCAGATAGTGTCACATTGCAAAAGATATTCTGTTGCATTAGTTAGCTTGGAGCATCGTAGTACTGTAACACAGTGACTATACTGTAAATATAATGGATATAGACACAATGTAGAATGAAAACAAATTAAAAACACAATTGTCTGTACGTGTGGCGGACTGTGGGCTGATACCTTGGGATTTAACCGACTTAATCCAACTTTTATTATTACCTCATGAAAACCATCAAAAACAAGTAAGACCACACAACTGTTTCACATACATCATTTGAAACAGTTCACAATATGTTTTAGGACCAAAACGAAATATTTCTATAAATTGTTATATTCACCAGTGATACCGATTAATAAATCGCTACAGATTTTGGATGTAACAAATTTTTGTAACAAGTCAATGTCATCGAGAGCCAGCTCGCTGGCCTTGGGAGGACAAACAGTCCCATTTCTAATATAATTTCAGTTACAGCGGCCAACACGACTGACCCTGGGCAGAATAGATTGACATGGCAGCACAAAGAGGATGAAGTCAGATGTTCCAAAAATGCAACACTAAATAAGTACCACAAAGAGAAATATTACAAAATAAATAGAAATTAGGGAATTGAATGCTGGGAATGAATTAATCCAATTTTACTGATGTTCAAATTTAGAGTAGTTTATAAATAGTTAGCCTTATAAGACATTTTTAACATACTGTCAGAATATCAATTTAAAAAAACACCACTGTGCTTTCATTTTGTTTCTTTATGTTTGTGTAGATTCACAGTTATCCAGGTCATGATCATTCACCAAGGTTGAATGGAGAAAACTGGACTCTTCTTGTTTGGTAGATTTGTTGGGTTTTATTTTTTGGGAGGGGAGGGGGGCTTCTGATGATATTCAACTAAGATTTGTGCAACTATGCTGTTTGGCTAAGAAAATGTAGGTCAGAGCTACTGATAGTACTTCTGCCATGGAAAAGGCCTTGCAGGCCAAATCATGTTTAAATTGAACATCCAATAAAATTCATTTTCCGCACATGATACTTTCAAGCCAGACACGATAAAAATGCTGCGGAGGGGCTAAAGCAATCATTGGCAAGACCCCGCCCTATCTTGGCTCTTTGCTCATTTTGCATACCCACGCACACCATTCCAGCAGTTTTATATCTCCGATACCTCTTATGTCATCTCGGAAAAGTTAGTGAGAGTTATTGTTCGTGATTGCTACACCTACTTTAGTGTGTTATGAACCTTTTATTCACCATGTGCTATGATAATGAATTATGTAGTCTGTCTGCAGACACTTTGGCATTATTTGCAAATGAGCATCTGTTCTCAATTGTCTTATCTGGATGAATGATGGGTAATTAAAAATCAACAATGAAACAACTGCACATGAATTGAAGTGGGCCAATTTTTAGGTAAATAGTTAAGACGTTTGCAGTTGCATGGCAAACATATTTGTATCACTCCGTCACGTGCGCCTGGGGAAAGTGTCAATTGTTATTAGCTGCTGTCATGATGAGCCGCCGACCGGGTGCAGCAGTGGGACAGCTGTTCTTGGAAAGATAATATGACATCATAGAAAGGATCATCATTGACATCCTATCCAGCGGCGTGCCGCTTTGACATATTTTATCTGACCGCATCAGACCTTCCTGTTTGAAAGAAAGCCTCCGTGCATTTTATTTGACGTGACATCCTGCGCCGTTATGCGTCGGCTTTGTGTCACCTCGTGAATATCAACTTCTCTGTCTTGCCTCGTCTTTTTCCTACCTCGGGGCTGCTAAAGAGTGAGGCCATGCTTCTGCCTCATGGAAGTAGCGACTGGGGAACAGCTGGTGGCAAACTGGAAGGCACCATTCCACTATGTGTTCAGAGGGGTGGCCTTGCTGTTTTGCAGACCAAAATTATCGTGGGGTATATTTTGCAAGTTGTATTTGTTGTTGTGCGGTGCGTGATGATAACTTAGGGTTAGACGTTCTGGGAACGACACACCTTAGTCTATTTAAGATTACTTAATTATTGAATTAATTGGTACCGTTCTACCTTGCGCATTTGTGTAGCCTCGTCAGGAGTTGGCCCACTTTTCACATGGGAGGTCGGTTTGTAGGTTTTAAAAGATGTTCATGCATTTGCAGTTTCGAAGCAATTTGTTCCTTGTAATTCTGTTTTATTCCCATTCCACCGCTGGCGTCCTGTGCTCCAGGCTTATCCTGTGTTGCACAAGCCAAGTAATCGTCAGGTTATCTGATGTGAAAGAAAGAATCCCAATAAAGCAAACGTCTTAGCATCAAATTATACTTGTGGTCTTTTTATTTGGTCTTCAGCGCGTGCGTGAGTTGCATCGATCGCCTTGCTTGTGCAATACGAGATTCGGTGCTGCTGGAAGTAAAAGTAATTTCAGTCAATGTGTGAAGTCTTCATGTTCAATACATTCAGATTTGCCACAGAGGCAGTTGTGAGTATAGAGACTCAAATTTGCAGGGATTTAAATATTCTTGTTTATATAGGGCAACAGTGCCTTCCGGCTGCTGTTCAGCGGAGAAGCTTAAATACACCTTTGTTTTTGGCTCTTTTTATTTGTTTGGTTTGTTACTTGGAGTGAAGAAGGGCAATCTGGAAATACTTCAATGTGCACATTTGAACCATTTGCACTGTTGAGTGGTGTGTTTCAGAATGAGGAGATGAAATAATGATCAGTCTTGCCAACAGGAAGGCGGGTACCCTGATGTGTTGTGCGGCAAAATAAGTTGGGCTGCTCTGCCATATGAATTCATTTGCATATGGTGCCCTGGTTTCATACCAGTTCTGCTGTTAACATTAATGAGGAGCATGTTCGTCTACAGGAATGTCTCAGCAGCAGCCGCAGCAGCAGGCGGGCGAGTCCCCCTTTGCACAGGAGTGCTGCTAATCGATTTTTCTGACTGTCACAGAGGTGTACGGGATGAAGAGGACAGCAGAGTGTTCATGCTGACTGCTGTGTTTATTTATTCATTAACAGGCGGTCTGTGTTCTCTCGGAGGACTCTTTGCACCCGCATACGCTATCGCTCGGGTCTCAGGGTGGCGAAGTGCCTCCACCTCTTCTCCGTTTGCAAGTGAGCGTGCGGGGGGGATGCCGAAAGTTGCAGGAAGGGTGGAGTCGACGTCTCCCCCAGAGAGGCGCGTTGTGTATCGATTGGTTTAGTAAGAGAATCTGCCGGCTTTTAGATGTGCTGCTTAATAAGAGTTGCTTGCTGAAAGTGGGATCACATCAACTGAACTCCACCCCAGAGGCCGCCTTGGTCTTGAAGGACTAGTTCACAGCGTATCAAAACATCCGCTTGAAGACGGTTGACAACATTTCATGAAAGGACTTGGGTCACACTCTTTATGTCCTCTACGTGATCTGGTTTGGTTTTTAGATCAAGCCAAAACCATAAAGTTCCATATCGATGAGGTATGTGATATCGCTGTGTCCCGTCACTGAAAGGAGACCTTGATGGTCTCCCTTGAATAGATGAACATAGATGTTGCTATAGCAGCAGTTTTACCAGTACTGAATAGCCATTTTTTGTGAAAAGAAGAGTAAAGAAATCCACAGACTATACTTTTAAATAATAATATGAGTCATGGTCGACTGTAGTTATGAAATAGCTCTTTTCTCAACCACAGTTCAACACCAGTTTGAGAATCTTTGCGACTGTCACGCTGCTCAATTACGTAGTCCATATCCTCAACAAATTTCTCAAAACAGAATCTTTTCAGGAGCGTTTCCCTTGTATAGTTTGTGACAAATAATAATGAACTTTGTTGTGAATGATTCTTAATGGTAAGGGAGAATCTCTCTCACTGACCTCTTGTTGTCCTTCTTGAAACTGCAGTTGAGACTGACTCAACAGCACATCTGTTGGATACAACCCAGTAGAGCACTCCATTTTTACACAATGAGTGAACAACTGCAATTCTTAACAACTGAGAATGGCACACTTTCTTATTTGGACTGACTCCAGAAACACTACCAAGTCTGAACGCAATCGTTTACTCGATGAACTGTGACTGGGGCTGCGAGGATTATTTGAAAAATTTGAATAATCCCGTGATTATTTTACTGCACTCACACATACCACTCAGGGTAGAAATGAGTTAGTGTGATGGCAGAAAGACTATTCAGATAGTCGATGGACTAATCAAGAGCATATTCGATTAGAAAAATATTCCAAAGCTACAACCATAGCTGTTACTGTCCATTCATCGTATTTTATGTTCTTCTTCCTGCCTGAGTAGCGTTTTCTCTGGATCTCTGAAAGAAGTTAGGGTTTTGCGAAACAAGCCATCTGGCGTGTCAGGTTAAGTGTCATACGCGTCACGTGTGAGCTTGCAACCCCAGCGGTCTCATCTATTTGTTTCCGCCTATCTTTTAGCATGCAGCACAGCAGCAACATCACACAAACTGACTCTTCAGATCCTGTAGTGAGTCGGTAGTCTTGTCACAGTGTGGATATTGTGGTCTTTTTTTTTCCCCCTCCCCTGCACGCTACCATAACTGTCAATCACAGTGGTGTGCCAAAAGCCTGCTTCAGAGGAGCACTGAGCTATTTTGGGAGGAAGCAGATTGTGTTAAGTCGGAAAGCAAAGTGACACAACTGGGGTGGAGATTTCTTGGTGCCTCAAAACTTTGAAATAGCTTTATTTAGTACTTCCCTCCCATGGCACCTTGCGGATTTGCACCTTACACCTTCTATCAGAGTGCAACAAAATGCCATTCAACATATTAAAATCTTTACATAGTACATCCGATACATATTGGCTAATTGAAAATATAAAAAAGCCTACAAAAACGTATATGCCAAGCAAGCGTGTCATTGAGAAAATATCACCGACTATTTTTATCTGTTTTTGATGTGTTTTTAAATATATGCATCACGCAGAAGAGCTGAGATCCCAAGCGGATTGGTTTTGTTGTGCTGTGCTCACACTTGCCCAACGAAAGCACCTGCTGTGTTTGTCGCTACATTAAGTCATTTGATCAAGAACAAGATAAGCTCTGTCGACATGCTAGCTGTCACCGAATCTACGCTAACCTAATTACGGGACTCTGCGATAAACTAATTAGTAGGGGCTTGCACTATGTATTAACACGTTAAGACCGGACACATACACGTACATGTTTTCAGACACAGACAGCTTGTGATATCAGTGTCATTTCCTCCACTGGTAGTCAGCAAGTGTGCGGCACTGATATAATATTGCTCACTTGCCAAATTTTACTGAGCCTTCCTTATGCTCTGTTGAAATGAAATCATGAAATATAATTTACAATGCAATCTGTTGTATATTTATCGTCGGAATGATTACGGTGATTTAGTCTTCATCTGTAGAAAGAATAAGACTCTTCATGAACCATGTTAAAAGAGCCATACATCAACGTTTTGGAGCTTTTAGCTATGTTCAAATGCTATTTCCTCATCAATAACAAAGTGGTGTTTGCTTTGTTTTGTTCTGTGAGTGGTCAAATGTGTGCCCAGGTAAAATAAACTAAAGTGCTCAGGAGGGTGAAGGTGGAAACAAAAAGGGCGCCTGTTAAAAAGTGTGGTTTTGTAATATCAAAAATGTGTCCAATATAAATCATTGCATAACATTTTCCACCATTGCCCCTAAAACCTGTCCAACTAATTTGAAAAAAAAAGTATTTTATCGTATTTCATTAGGGTTCCTAAAAAGTTGCAAACAGTTTTGCTTGTTGCAAAGCAATTTTGAGCATGTTCAAAATTGCTAAACGACAAGAAAAACTCTTGACGACTATTAAAACTGATGGCGAATGTCTGGCAAACATCTTTGTGACTGTTTGCGACCGTGAACAAACCTTGATAGAAAATCAACATTCAGGCCTTGTGCAAACCCTCGCTGCTCAGCGAGATACAGGCTACAGATACAAATACAAAACCAAGGGTGTGCAGACTTTTTATAACCACTGCAGGAGGTTAGAAAGACAGCGTGACTCACCTAACTAGGAGCCTACATGTTTGATTAAACTGAAACCCGCACCGCTCTTTCGCCCATCTCCGTGTATCTACGTGTGTATCGCAGTGGCAGAGAGCTTGAGCACCATCTCAGACGTGCACGTCGGTTACCATTTTAGAATTTACCCCAGGTAATGGTTTTTCCATAAGCCGCCATTGTTGACGATGACCGGCCTTTTATGCCTGAATCAAATCGATGGCGGAGCAGGGGAGCTTCATGGCGTCTGCAGAGCCACGATAAGGCTCCACCTTTCACATGGAAATGGAATAGTAGAGTATTAGACACAGTCATTTGGATAGCACAGGCCGCTGAAAATGTGGTAGCGAGGCAGTTTAGGGGTGTGTCTCATTTCCGCTGAATAGCTTAACGTTCGCACAATGCTTGAGGTTGGTGCTGTTTGGAAATGCGCACACCTAACGGGCATCTTTGTTTCGTTTTGACTTGAAAGCAAGCTTGCAAGTGCTGAAAGCAACCCGGCGGAAACCATCACTGTGGTGTAACTGTCAACCTACACCATTTGTGTTTCTTTAAAATGCATTCGACAAATACCTTTCCGTGCCCGTTTGTTTTTATCAATGTGTGTAAGAATGAGAGAGTGAGTCACAAACCCTAAAGATGAGGAAAAGAGCGCCGTGGAAAATGGTTGTGCAGACTGTCGAGGTGTTTCAATTGGCTCCTAACACTTTTCCTCTGGGAAATATGGGCAGCAGAAGCACATGCTGATAGAAGTGTCACAGACTGTCAGTCCTGGACGTGTACTTTTTATTTATTTATTTTGCTCGGTGTGAGTCAGAGAAAGAGGTCCAATAAAAGTGCAAGGTGTGCAATCACACAGGTATGAGTACAGGAGAATCAATTGAAGATTTTTATTGTGATATGGCGTTAAAATGAAATTCTTCCAAAAACTAATAATAATTAAAAACACCACCAGGTGAATAAATAAATGAGATTGTCGTGGCGGCCCAGTCAGATCCGATACTGGCCCTATATATTCATGATCTAAGATAATGGATGGATGGAATTCTTTCAATTATTTCACATTATAGTGTATTATGTAAGCCTTTGAGAAATCACTACTTCCATGTGGTTAGCTGTTTTGCATGTAATGCTTTTGTTCCGGTAAAATCTTTTGATCTCTCAACTACCAACTAATACTGGAAAATTGACTGACGTGTTCCACAATTATGGCCAAGATTATAGTCACGATTCAGTTTTCATCAATCTTGTACTCATGATTGATAACGACACTTATACTTTGATGCATTCCTTTTCAATTGATAAATCATACCGATTCATCAGTGCTTTGAAGTGATCCTGTTAGTTAAAGTGCACCCTGAACGAGTTGACCCTTCGGCAAGGCTGTGTGCATATGATACGAGTCTGGTCCTCTCTCAAGAGTTGCGTTCGTGTTTAAGAAAGTGTTTTTCTCGGTCACAGTGGACCGAGCAGCGGAGGATGCGCAGCTGTCTGCGAGAGAAGATAAGGGAGACAGATTCTTCCCATTTCTTCCCTCCGCTGTTTGATCCGCACCTCCTGCCTCATACCGCTTTGACTGCATGTTTATGACAGCCCCTTGTCTCCTCTCCCACTGCACGCTGTGAAATAGCACCGCTTCTTCTTTTTCTATGATGTTGCATTACATTGGAAAGGCACGGAACACATGCAAGACACACCCTGCTCGCTCCCTTAAAGAGGTAAAGTGAGTGCGCCAGTATTCACAATGAATAATTGAGTTATGTGGCTGTGTGCAGAAATAGCAATCTTCCACACAAGTGTGAAAACATCAGTCGCAGAGCAAGACCTGGGAACAGCGCAGTTTGTGTCCGCTTCTAGTGCGTTTCAAATACAATCTCACCTTTTTTCTTTAATGGCCAAGATGAATTTGCGTCAGGTATTTTCTGATTGATTGATGCTGCTCTCGCTGCTGTTGTAATGAGAGTGAAGTCAGTCTACTTATGTAACTGCAATAAAGTCACTATAAAATGGTTACATAAACTTATAGTGGCTGGGCTCAATATGCATTTTTACAGCAGCATTTTCATGTGCATTTCAGAATATGACAATGACATCTGCACTTGCATGCATAGAATACAAGGGATAAAAATGAATGACTAAAAAGGGATATGAGAACATTGTGAACCTGAATTAGCTCATAAAGTGCAGCCATTTATACATTTATATTTCAGTAGTCGGTATGTGAGTGGGTCAGTCCTCTGTATGAAATTATTTAAAATGCACAATGAAATACAATTCAGCTAGTTTTGGTCTGTTTTGCCCAGTACTGTGTAGTGGGGTTGGTGGCAAAAGGTATCAGACCCAAGGGCAAGGGAGCAAGTAGGAAAAGTAGGAGTGCATACTCAAACAATTATTACAAAAAAATAAAATAAAAATAAATAAAAATAATAATGTAAATAATTAAACAATATATTTTGTGTATCATTTTAAATGTGACATATCCTCACTCAAAACTATTAGTGGTGCTGCTGAAACAATTATTACAATAACAAACGCAATGGTGCGAACGTGTTCTGCATGCGAGCGTCTCTCTGAAGCCGAGTCCGTCATGCGGACCTGACCAAGCTGAGGGGATAAGACCAGAACAAACTGACATGAGGGCCTACAGCCAAATTCCAACTGCAGCTCTACGTTGACGGCTTAACGGAACGCTTGCAAGTCAACGCCCTTCCAAAGCTTCAGTGAGGCAAAAATGTTAATGAAGCAAAAGAATTGTCCATCATGTTTTAGTTAACAGCATAGATTGATTGTGCCATTTTTACTCACAGGCACGCTTAAAAGAACTTCAAACCAGTTAATATTTAGGGCTCCATTTCCAAGTCTGGCACGAAGCGCCGTCTAAATCTGCTCAGGGATGGGTCTGGTGAGTGTTTGCATTATCATACTCTAGTCACGCTGACACGAATGGTACACTTCTTCTACAATTATTCTAAATGACTCATTAAGTTGCTGTAATAAACTCATTTTTCATAGAAGGTATAATATAGATTACACACCCTATATTTATATTATGTTTTGTTCCACAGTTTGTTCTCATATATCCATCGCTTCTAAAACTGTGACTATTAACATGTCAATGGTGTTTTTGCATCATTTGTTAGCATTAATCTAAGTAGGCCAACCTTAAAGCAATATTATTTGGTGGTTTGAATACACTTTGTTTTTGTGTAATTCTCTCTTTTCTTTAAAATCACACGGGGATGGGTTAAATGCAGAGGACAAATTTCTCCACACCCAGATGTGTGTGTGATGATCATTGGGACTTTAACTTTAACTTTAGTTTGGAAAACTGACTTGAAGTCTCATTTGAATAATTGGTCACGATTCCACCAAAGTGGTGTTTATTGTCAAGTGACTTTAGATGAGTTCACTGCCACCATCCAGCGCTTGTATCTTGACTCTGCAATAAAAAAAAAATAAAAAAAATCAGCCGAATATATCTCGAACAACTTGTGAATCGGGTTGTACAATTTACAAAAAAAAAAAAGTGCTGTATGACTGACTAAATACTGCTCAGTCGGTTAATGTGTAGCAGCAGCGGTGAGGTGGGGGCAGTCTGTTGGATTGGATGTGAATCAGACACATCCAGCTGTTGGCTCTAAATGACGAGAGCCGTGTTACAGGAGGGGAACGGAGGCAGATTAAAAGGCAATCCTACTCATCCAGCCCACACACGCTTACCCCCTCCACCACACACAGACATACACACACACACTTTTGTATACTCCAGGCTGTGATGTAAAAGGCTGCTGCCATAAAAGGTAACAAACCTGGCTTTAGTTCCCAATATGGGTAGCATTAAGGCTGCCAGGAAGGGGGTTTGGTGATGGGAAGACAAAGTGATGATGAGAGCTTGTGGCAGAGCATGAAATCCAGTAGAAATGGTGTTTCCGATGATGCAGTGTGCATGTGTGTGTGCGGTGGGGCTGCACTATTCACCAAATTTCAATAGTATCATGTTCCTGGCTGCCACAATTAAATGAGCCTGATTGTCGGCAAGATTTGGGTTTTAAATTATTCGTTCAATTAATTTGGCTTTCTCAACAAGTAGTCGGCCGACCACAAGGGCTGAATGCATGGTTAGGGTCAAGTGCATCCTGCAGCTTCGCAAACGTCCATAATAACCTGGATTTCTAATGCCCCTTACTTGCCATAGTAAGAAGTGAAGCCACTAGAGGCTATCTTACATTGCCACTGTTTAAGCGCATCTAACTTGAATGCGTTGATTTCTCTGGCATTTCTCTTTGCCATCACCGGCAGCCAGCAATGTTTGCTCTCTGCAAGGCTCTCACTTCAGACAGAGGTCCCGGTGTATGACACTGATAACTGTGTTTTCAGGGGGGGAAAAAAATAAGTCAGCGGCAATGCAAAATGGCTGCCTTGTACCTTCAGTACAGTGCTTTAAGACAAACTCAAAGCTGTCAGCACGAGTCAGCAGCCGCTCTCTCACGTGGCTGTCACCAGCGTAGGCACGGAAGCATTTAAGTGAATCGAAATGCAATATGATGTTTCACCTTCAAGAGGCCAAACTTTTGTGCAGCCTGCAGAGTGAGACAAAATGTCTGGGAGAATATGTCCACCACCAGATTTGACAGAATGCCCTCATTTCAAGGTGGCTCGGCCCAGAGTGTGTATACTTGAAGGTGCACAAACTTAATGAATAACTCATAGATACTCATAATTACCATACTGATCCAAATAATTGTGCTAATCATTTCGTCCCTAGCTAAACAAGGCGATTGCAACCTCTTGGGCTTTGCTCCGTCTGTTGTCAGCCCAATTTGAAGATTTTTTTTTTTTTTACAAGGAAATCCTGATGATTCAGCGCTGCAAAGACAAGTCAGGCTGCACTTGTGGCGGTGTTAAAACCCGTGACAGAGTGAGGTCTCTGTGGATCATGTGAAATCCCATTTGAATGTTTCTCTAATTTGCAGCTAAGAGATTAAGCCCTTCGTGCTTCTCTTACGTCTGTCTCGCTCGTTCTTTTGTTCCGGCGTCTCTCGTCTCCCGTTTTCCTTCTGACTTGTCTTTTTCTTGCTGTGACTTTTTCTCCCCACCTCGTTTCTTCTCTTTTTGGCGCTAGCTGAGGGATTGGGAGGGTTCCTCCAAATTGGCACACAGATGAATAATGCATCTAAAGCAAAGGCGGAGAGCTGGGGTTTGATGTATCCGTCAGATTCTTCCTCTGTTTTACACTTAATGTTGCGAGTTTGCCTGACGCTTTGGAGGCCAAAACAGATGTTTATTGTTTTTTTTTGTTTTTTTTGCCCATTTCTGTCATTTCTTGTCACCTCCGTCCGCAAACCTTTCATGACTGTGACCGATGTGGTTTATCATACGACCTTCGCACTGTTGCTTTTTGAAGCCGCATTGTGCAGACAGAATCACGTCTGAGTAATTTTGCATTCCTCCTCACTAGACGCCCAAACAGCGTCGTTGAAAAATATACTGCATTTGTGAAAAAAAGCTTGCAGCAGCATCGTCATTAAAGTAATGAGAAGGAAGTTAACGCGGAAATGTACCATAAACACGGTGAGGGAGGCGGAGAAAGAGAGCTCCCCAATCCCTTAGGAATAAATCTTAAATCCTGAGTGTTGCTTCTGACTCATTCTGGTTAATTAAGCCATGTCAAGTGAGAGGAAAATGGAAAACGGGGTCTCGGCTTGCTTACTGTACGTCGCGAGGATCACCGCTGTACTGTAGTGGAGGCTTACAAAATTCCTCAATGGAACTGACCACTTTGCACTCAATGAAAGCAAGAAAGTTTCTCTCTGCTATTTGTATTACTCTGACCATCACAACCCCCCACTTGCCCCTAATTCAGCATCATGGCTTACTTTCCTCATCATCATCCAGCTTCATTTGTAATTGATGCTATTAGTAGGCCCCACACTTGCCTGCAGTAAAAATGCACACACACACACACCAAAAAATTTCAATCGAGAAACCTTTTGGGATCTTCTCTGCGCTTTGCGACGTAGGATGAGGCAAACGAGTGAAATGTCAGAATTTGGCGCAGCTCTAAAAATAAAACAACACGAGGGGTTGCCTTTGGAGGACTTTGCAGGCTCACAATTGGGGTTTGGGACAGATAAGACAAACAATTGTTTACAGCCAACAGCAACCACAGCAGCACTGCCAAATGTTCTCTCCTGAGAGTTGCATTCCGTGGATTTTACTAATGTTTGCATAAAGTTTCCTCCAAGTCCCCTTAACACTACAGTTTTTGACTGCCTTGAAATATTTCTTCTGCATATGGCAGAGAAACGAAGATCTTTAAATGAACAAAAAGAGCGTTACGATGATTTAAGTGCAGTCTTATGTAACATACAGTATAAATCCATAATTTATTCATGCACACATTTCATGATCATATCTGACAGGTTAGCATTTAACGCAATAACATTCTATCCATGGAGTAAAAAAAACACGATAAATGGTATACGATTTTCATACATTATGCATGTGACCAGCCCACGACCCTTGTGAGGACAAGAATTTCATATAAAAGATGGACTGATGCTTGTGACCATGAAATGAAAGAGGCTGCAGTGAAGGCATAGAAAACATTTCAAACGAAGAATACAACAGTTCGTGAATTATTAAACAAAATTCACTTTAATTAATATTTCTTCCGATACTTTTGCTCACTTGAAAAGTAGGGGGCTTCAAACAGAAGGCGCTCTGTCCTGAGTTCAACATATCCATCCATCCATCCATCTTCTTCCGCTTATCCGGGGTCGGGTCGCGGGGGCAGCAGCTTTAGGAGGGACTCCCAGACTTCCCTCTCCCCAGCCACTTCATCCAGCTCATCCCGGGGGATCCCAAGGCGTTCCCAGGCCAGCTGAGAGACATAGTCTCTCCAGCGCGTCCTGGGTCGTCACCGGGGTCTCCTACCGGTGGGACATGCCCGGAACACCTCCCCAGGGAGGCGTCCAGGAGGCATCCTGATAAGATGCCCGAGCCACCTCATCTGGCTCCTCTCAATGTGGAGGAGTAGCGACTCTACTCCGAGTCTCTCCCGGATGACCGAGCTTCTCACCCTATCTCTAAGGGAGAGCCCGGACATCCTGCGGAGAAAACTCATTTCGGCCGCTTGTATCCGAGATCTCGTTCTTTCGGTCACGACCCATAGCTCGTGACCATAGGTGAGGGTAGGAGCGTAAATCGACCGGTAAATTGTGAGCTTTGCCTTTTGGCTCAGCTCTCTCTTCACCACAACGGACCGGTACAGGGTCCGCATTACTGCCGACGCTGCACCGATCCGCCTGTCGATCTCACGCTCCATCCTCCCCTCACTCGTTCAACATATCTCGATGTAATTCCAAACAGTCTGATATTCATCTTTTGATCTGAAATCTGAATGGCTTTGGTATACAACAAAAATTCCTACACTTTCGAAGGATACTGTATATAGTCATTTTAAAAATTAACAACTGGAACAAAATAAATTCAACAACTACTACTACTGCATAGTAATGTAAGCAGGGTCTATTTTGGTTGTCCGCTTGGATAAACAAATATGTTTCTTTACCCAATAAAGGACGATGTTTTGACATCGTTTTCATTGCGTATTTATGTCGTCGTGCAAGGCATTCTGCAGCAGGGACTTGACACACAAGAACATAGAGCGTTTCTTCAGGACTATTTTCAGCACAACAATAAAGAACATTCACCCGCGTTTGTTCACTGCTCAGTTTTTCACTGCAGCAAGGCCGTGCAAGTGGATTTTATTTAGTTAAAAAAAAAAAAAGAAATCACGTCACTATTCATTCCAATGAAGGACGTGTCATTCAGCGCGCTAACGAGATGTAAGGATGTATTTGTGGCATGTTTTGATGTGAGGTTTTGGCTAAGGGTGACATTGAGAATAAGCTCTGAAAGGTTGACGCTGGGGATCATGGTGGGATTTCTTGCCCAACCGAATGGACATAGCCTTCATTCAAATGTGCTTATGATGATGATGACATATGTTTTGATGACCATCACAGAATCAATCTTGTTTTGTTATAAATGATGGGTCCAGGACAAATTGTTTTTAAGGTTCACAGTGTGATGTGGCGCTTTGTGAAAGGTCATTCTGGGATGGACTTCATTTCCAAGTGCTAAAGGTCTTATTCCACAGCAGTTGTGTGTTGGCTCAGCTTAGATAGGCACTGCCGCTGATGGCAAAAATGTCAGTGCGTTAAGCCACAATGCCCCCCCCTCACCCCCACTGCCTCTCTCTTGTCCCTCATGATTATTGTTATTGTTTTGCCTTCTCGGTTTGCAATTGCTTCATGTTCTAGATGCAAAGAGCAGCAAAATACAAGTTGATATTTCATCTCCCTTGGATGAGGAATCACATTTGTTTGTTATTGCGCTGCATTGGGGACATTAACATTCATTCAGTGGTGATTTTAATGACCTTTTGCATAACAATATACAAAATCGAAATGTAACCATTTGTGGCATTACAAACAGAAAGAGAGAATCATTTCCCTTATTTGGGATAAAAACCATTTAAGAAAAATAGTTAAAACTTTATTCCAAAAAGCTTCCAAACTGTGCACTGCAATATCATTTGGAGGAATTGACAAGCAAAGTTTATCAAATAAAAATACCAAAAACATAAAACGTGAAATAAAATACAATCTACTCTCCAGGTATTTATTTATAGATCATTCATGTCCATTTTATATTCTCACTAGCTTTGTAGCATTGCTGTTAAGCAGAAACCCTTTATGAAAAATAGGCGTGTTTGATATTTTTAGACAAATGGACACTATTGGGCTGTCCCTAGATCATCCAGTATTTCTTTCTAACCAATTTAATTATTGAAAATTGTTTCAGAACAAATCTATGAACTGTCTACTTTTTGCAGCATTATGTCACTTTCTTTTCTTTTACAATAACAAGTGAAAAGGTTAGGTTAAATACATTTGAGTACAGCTGTTTGTTAAAAATGGATGCCTGTAATGCTTCAATGTTTGGGAACATTATGTAATCACAGTTTTTTGCTTTTGTGAGGTATTTAATACAAACTTGTTGTCTGGTCCAGTTTAGTAGGTGTGAGAGGATAGATGTCCCAATACTTCTGTCCCCATTGTGTATATTGTCAGATAACCACTCATCTGAATTTGTCTTAATATGATGACAGACATGCTCAGTGCTGCTGCTTCATGGATCTCTGGCTACCTACAATTAGGAGAATTGCATGGACGCTGGCTGTGTTAATCCCATGTGGACACGGAAAGAAGCTTTTTTTAGTTGTTTTTGGGCCCTGTTGTTTTTGTGGTCATTGTTAGCATTTGTAAAGTTACTGATAGAAGAATTTTAATGGATCTCATAAGACTGCACAATGTACACGACCAAAGTTATGGGTGTACAGTGTTCATTTTTCGGTGACTGGACTCCTGGAGGGAATTATAGAAAAGAGGCTGAGGTTGAACTACACTTTTACGCCCTTAAGAGGAATTAAGTAACAAAAAATACTGGACTCCATGCATACATTGTATAATAAGATAGGCTATTGATAAATGATGATCTGCAGTTGTTAATGAGACTTTTTAAAGATATGAAGAAATTAAATCATATGTCAGAAACCTACATGAAAACAAATTTTGTCTTCTACGCATCTTGGACTAAAAAGATGCTTGGAGAGTTACGGATGCCAGCTGTACCCGAGAGATACGTATGGAAAATGCAGAGTTCAATTATTCCGGAATTTCCATCGTGTGATGTAATACTTGATGCAATTCTGTGTGTGTGTGTGTTTTGCGTGTGTGTGTGCGTGTGTGTGCGTGCGTGATTTCCAAAATCAAATGGAATAAAATGAAGGAAATTTCGATGGGGTATGTTTGTAAAAGTTTGGCCACTTAAGACTACGAAATTCATTCTCGTGCTCCATTTTTACGATGACTGACTGTAATTAGGACACTTTGTAGTGATACTCACCCTAATTGACAAAGAATAATTTTCTGAGCTTCTCTTTGATTATGTTTTCTGTCGAACAAGGGCTTCTTCCATCCCAGGAAGCTTTCTCACTTTGGTTTCTTCTGGCTCTCGATTTGACCTCATTCTCACCATCAGTCTTCATCATCACTGTTGGCATCTTCATTACAGTCAGCGGCATCATCATTGCTCTCCCGAATCTGAGCGGCGCCATGTTTTCCCTCATAGGGTGTTTTGAAATGAAGACAGATGCTAGAATGAGAATTGTTGCACCTTAGTAAATGGCAGCGTGCTGCAGGGGCGTCTATGCAGATATCGCCTCCTCCTGCAGGCGCATCTCATCACTTGTGAGCTCTGCATACTGCTCGTTGGCGCTCCACTCTGCACGCCTTGGATATTCTCAACTGAATTTTTCAAAGGGCACTGACGAAATGCAGGCAGAAGAGACGGACCGCTGGTGACCTCCTTCTCGTTGCCGCATCCTTCCCCCCCCCCCCCCCCCCCCCTCCCTGCGCTCGTCGCACAATCTTGCAGGCTTCCCCTCACTCTTCCACTCACTGTCTTCATCTTCATCTGTCATCACGCCCAACCCTCCCAGTGCTCGCCTCAGTGTTTTAAGGTAGCCGCCCCCGCCCCCCTTCCCACATTCGCCTTCAACCTCGCCTTCCTCCACCTGTCAGCCCTTTCATCCCGCTCATTTGTTCTCGTGTCTCATCACCTCCCTCGCCGCCATTCACAAACTCTCTGCTTCTGTCTTCTCCTGCTGCCTGTCTGATCCATAAAGGGCTGTCTGAGGCCTCAACGCTGCTAATTCATTCGCCGCGCATCGCCTCACATTTCTGCAGGGTCAGGCCGACACACTGGAAGAGAGGAGGAGAGAGGAGATCCGGAGGAAGAAGGAGAGAAAAAGCAAGAAAATGGGACACGGGGGGTGGAGTGGAAATGTAGTTTTATCTCCAAGAAACAGAAAGCCAAGCATCTTTCACACAGCTTTAACCTCTTTGTGTTTACTTCTTGGTTTGTTGTCTGTACTCCACATTGTTAGACATAACGCCCCACATTTGTGCTATTGTCTGCGTGCATAAAAGAATGTACGGGAATCTACGAGAAAACCGATACTGCCCGCATTTGAAAAGCACAATGGGCGATACCATTTGGTTCAGCCAAACACAACAGATGTCAGTTGCATTTGTTGGATTAAAAAAAGAATTGAAGCTTTCTCATGTTGAAACAGGAAGAATGGATTTTTTTGATGTTGTTTTGTTATAATAGAAAGGGTTCTATTTTTATAAACAGGTGCATGTGCCCTCGACGTAAAAGCAGATGCAAATTTTTGTGCCGCGGCAAGTCTGGTTTGCCATGTTTGGGAATTTGGCTGACCGCGCTATGCCTAGCGAGGCTGCTTTCTATTACACGCAGATCAGATTTTGTTTAGATATTTTCATTTTTTGTTTGTAAGTATGGCAAATACAATAAAGGCTTGCGCAATATGCATGCTTTATTTATAGCTATGATGTTTCAGAACAAAAATAGTACCAGATATATCACTACGTTACCTATTATATCATTATTATGATGAAAACCTGATGTGCTTGAGGAAAAGTGTTCTGAATCAGCACAAAATATTCATCTGTTGACTTGCATCTCTTACTAAAAAAGGTTTTTTTAAATTTGTTGGCCAGTGGCGTTCAAGGTGTATCAAATTTCTATTGAAGGAATTCTTTTCTAAAATCCAAAAGTAGCGGTTCTGATCTAAGCGCCAATGAGACGCTAGAGTCTGTGAGCTCAGTTTTTACTCTTAAACTATACATGAAGAATCCCTGATGACTTAAATGAACATTACAACACCATTTGATCTTGTTTAACAAAAGGAAAAAAAAAAGTGTTGCTGAAACCTGTTTTTTCAGCGAGCGCATTCTGGCTGCCTCGTTAGGTGTTCTATTTTCTGTGAATTGTGAGAGTCAAAAATAGCAACGGAAATGTCAGAAAGAGACAGTGACAGAAAGCCAGAGGCATGCCAACCACACACAAAGCATTTCTCGCTCTCTGCCGCATTTGGTCTTATCTCTCGTTTCTTTCATTTGCTGCGCCTTTCCTCTCTGCAGGTTTTCCTGAGCAGAGCAATTGTGTGGCGGAGTTTGAGCTGAGAGTGGAAGTGAGTGGGCGCGAGAGGGATCGTGTGTCATGGCTGACAGTGAAGGGACCAATCTCGAGGACCCTCCCTACAAAAACCTGCTGCTCCTGGGGGCCATCGCAGCAGCGTCGGCCTTCGTGGTCACCATCCTCATCGTCCTCGTCTGTGTGGGCTGCCAGAGGTGAGCGGATGCTCACGGGAAGCTAAACTTCATCCATTCATCTTGCCCCAATTAGCACCCTAGACTGGTCGCCAGCCAATTGCAGGGCACAAACAACTATTCACATACATGGGAAATTTAAAGTCTGATGATAGAAACTTAACTCAGCTCAACTTGATTGGACGAAATCCACATGTCCATACAGCCAAGAGAAAGGCTGCAGAACTTCATTCCGACAACAAACACAAATCATCACATCTAATCAATCGTATATGTAAGTCAGTTCCTCTTATGTCATTCAGCCAGCAGAGAAGTCTTATGAAAGTTTTAAAGCGTGTTATCTAAATGGTGTCATACTTGGTTGGAGAAAATAGCTGCTCAGAGAGTGAGATTCACACTCATGTAGAAGAACTGAGATGAGGGGGCGGGGTCAAACCTTCCTACCTGCACCATGGGCTTTGTTATTTTTGTGCTCCATCTTTTGGCTTGCTAGCTCCATGTCAACAGTTGCCTATAGCTACCACCTCCGAGGATTCACAATGACTGTCGCTCTCTTTTAGAATGAGAATAAGGAAAGGGAAGCGTGATGAATGGTGGCAATAAATGCTTGCGTCATAGAAAACAATATAACGAAACATAGAAAACATCATAATAACAATACGACTCCCTTCAACTTAACTCATGTTGATCTTTTCCAGAAAAAGTAAGAGCAAGCACCCTTCAGCCGGAGAGAAAGGCACATCAGTAAATATGGTCAGACGTACTTTCACTTCTCCCTCTTTTCTGTATGACCTAAAACATAAACAGCTTTCAATAAATGTGCTCATTTTACGTTTGACAGCAGGGTACCCTTCGACATCCAAAACTGAATTCCATGAGCAAATCGGACACCAGGCTGCATGAGATCAATCGCTTTCCCTGCAACGGGAACTGTAAGTGAGCTATCTGCAATCCATATGACAATCCACCAAGCAGCGGAGAGAATTTTAATGATTTACCACCAATTTCTCCTCCAACCACTCTCTTGTTCAGCTGTTAGTAAGAGCCGTCCCGCCAGCATGGACCTGCTGCTCCTCCACAGTCGGCGCTCCCAGAATGACCTGAGGCCATCCCAGGGGCGCCAGCTTCCGCAGATCCCCACCAGCCCCCAGGGATCCAGCCAAGGAGGAGAAGGGGACGTCGGAGGAGATGGGGGAGGCGGGGAGGCGAGAGACCACACTTACACAGAGGTGGCCCTGCGAAATAATCAGACGCCGACGCACGTCTTGGACGACGGCCTGTACGAGACTGTCAGTGTCCGGGAAGGGGAAGCGGGCCCCAAAGCACCCATGGCGCCACCGCCAACATCAACTAACATTCCGACTTCAGTCAGGGCCTGCCAAAGCCCGCCTGCCCAGGCCAACGGAGCCCGCAATGGCAATGGAAACGTATGTACATACACACAACTCCATGTTTGCAAACATATTTCAGCAATTGAAGCAGAAGCACACCGTTGGGTCAACATTGAAATAATTTGGCAGCAATTTTATACAACTATCCTAACCCTTATTTGCCTGTCTGGTATCTTTGCAATTTTGGATGGTCTTACTTGTAGTGCAAAGTCATTTATAATATTAGTGGAAGTACTACTTTTTAAAATTTGTAACGTCGTGCTGGTGTTCAAATACATTTATAGTGATCAAAACATGTTATTTTAAGTTTTGCTGCATTTCCTGGAACATAGCCTCAACAATGAACAGGGGTTCACTGTATGCACTTGCATTTGTCTCTTCTTTACAGGGCGGCAAAGGGAATGGCATCATTAACGGAACAATGGCAGGGAAAAGTAATGGGGCGAACGGGGTTAACAGGTCCCCCTTGTCCTCAGTCAACTCCCTGGCTATCCAAGAACCTACTGCTGCCGAGTATGCTTCAATTCGCAAGTTCCGAAAGGTAAAAAAAATTTAATCTGATCTGAAAGTGTGTTGCTCATTGTAAAAGATGAATGAGGCATGTGTTTAAATAAGTTGAGGGTGGGGGATTTTTTTTTATCTCATTAAATATTTGAATAAGGCAGATCAGAGCATGTTGTTAAAGTATTGCACTGTATTATAAAGTCTTGAAAATACTCCCTTGGTCTACATGAGAAGTCCAAAAGTACCTATTCATATTTTGTGTTGTTTTTCTTGAGCTTTGTACATTATGTCTTTACTGCTGACGTCAAGGTTGACAAGACAAACAGGAAGGACAATAACGGCGCCGACAGCCAGTCAGACCAATCGAGCGTGAGCGACTCGCCCTCAGCTGCTGTTCCGCAACTACAGCGCAGTCAGGAGTTTCCACGTAAAACCCTGGAGCCGTTTCACCTGCATTCATTCCCAAAGGTGACTAATAATAAACAAAGTGGTTGGGCAATTACTGTGCAGCAGCACTCCCGTTCAAACCCAATGGGAGGCGGTTGACAAACCACTAGAGGGCACTGTCCACAAAGTAAACGCACTTTTAGTGCTGCTTTGAGATTAAAAGTAGTGTACAGTGTGTATGCACATATTGATTGGACATGGTGAAATATATATGCATTGTGGTTCAAAAATATATTGAAAAAAATATAAGTGCAAGTGGCTATTCCTGACTATGTGCCTCAATTTTGAGGGCTTTGCAGTAAATACAATAATTGTTAGCTGGTATTATTATGTGAGTTGGTAAATCGGTGAGAGTGTGCAATATTCTGCATTTGTGAGTGCAGATGTGGCTCCTCTGCCTCTTTGCTACAGTACCGCGTTACTGGCGTGTAAAGAGTGGAAAGATACATTATGTAACAATTTGGTGGGCTGCCAAGCTGCCTGTTTGTGTTAGTGTTGTGCACCCGCGCGGGTGCGTGCACGTGTTGTGCACCGCCGTTGAGTTTATCAGTAAGTCTGCCCAGAAATGGCAAACAGGTAGCCACCTGCACGATAAATAATGCTCACATCTTGAAGCGATTTCATTCTGGCCCAAATTACATACTGGCTCGCGCTGGAGGAGTGAACGCAGTTTTGATAACGCAGGCATGTTACACGCTTGGTAATTGGTTTCTAATTGCGTGCAATTTGCCTGCAGCTATAGAACAGTCATGAAGTTTGAAGTACAATGCAGTGTGGATTAAAGTGTTTGAGCATGAAATGCCTATATGTATGTAGGACGTTATTTTTCTTCAGTATATTTTGCAATAGTATGGCAAATTGTTTTCTACTGCCTTTGTTTTTGCCACCTCAGGGGCTCTTCTCTCTCTCTAGTCTAATGTGGGAGTAGAGTATTGTTGAAGCGCTAATCTGCATAAAATTTGTGGACAGGTTGCTGACTGAACAAGTATCAACAAGTTGTATCTGAAGCAGCATGCATGCAAATTAAATTGATGACGAGTTATTTTTGATTTTCTGCAAATGAAGGCTCTAAATAACATTAGAATGGCCTTGAGATATGAGCCATTGATCGGCTGACTTCTTTTTTTTTGCTTTGACTTAAGAGACAAGATTTGACATAAAACCAGCGCTGCATGAACTCATTTCACAAAAGCAATTTGTGAAAAATTCATGGAAAAAAAAAAATGGAATACAAGTACACTTGAGTTCATCATTTGATTTATGTGTGCCAGGAGCCGGTGTTTATGGGCAATGGTGAGCAATACATCTGGAAGCCACCAGAGGATGACGACATCATCACTTTACACCCGCCTCCGCCGCCGCACCGCATTGAGAACGGACAGGGACACCCGTCTCCCCCGACTGCCAAGGAGGTAGCGAATATTTGGTAGTGGGAGGGGAAGGCGCATACAGAAATATCTGTGATTTGTGGCTGCTCTGTTTATAGATGGGGGCGCCCCTTTGATTGGGCATGCCGTCATAACACGGCTTGGACCTTTCTGTCATACTCGGCTTGCAGCCAGAGGTTAGGTTACATGCATCACGCAGGCCCAACCCCCCCCTCCCTGCATGAACCCTGGCCGCAATCCCCTGACACCCCCCCCCCCCCCTCCCCTAAGCTAAGTCTCCAACGTACAACCCACCAGATGGATCCAACATAAGCATCACTCGCTCCCAAAAGCTAATCTCTGTTTCTCATCCATGGAGATTTTTTTTTCCTGAACGTTTCCCCCCCCTCCAAACACCAGCCTGAATGGGACGAGCCTTGGCTGGGGACTGGCTTGCCAAAAAACCTATTCTTTCTAATTATATATGGAGAAGATGTCTGGTGGTGAGAGGAGGAAGTCTCCACTGTCCAATCATGTCTCAATGTCACATACCCGACCACATCTGCTTCCACATGCAACAGCTCCTCCCCCGTTAATCCGCTCGCAATTCACTCTTTCTTTTTCACTGTGCTCGTGCGGCACGCTGAGAGCTACAAGCAGTTGGGGAGTCGTCATATCGTTCACGTATGCCGCTCCTAGGGGACTACTAACCTGATCTTCGAGTGTGTTTGAACAAATGTAGTTGGCCTAGGGTGTTTTTCTCTCTCGAAAAGCCTAAAAGTCTAAAGTCGAGAGTTAAGGTAGTTGTAAAATTGCACAAGCACGTAGCGCCTGTCGACTGCCGTTTCCACAGCGGCTGGCCTTGACTCCACGTTGTGTTATCTCAATTTGGCTGTCTGTTTTGATTTATTTCTCTGACTTGTTCATTGCCACGTTCCCCAGTTTGAAGTTTGTAGCAGCCTGTATAATTTGTGTCTTCTGCAGGGGAGACATAACAGAAAAGAAAGCGGGCTGAGGGGAGGGGGGAAGACAACATACAATGCGCAGGCTTCCTCAACAGCTGCAGCCCAGTTCTGAAATCCCCACCGTCTTGTGACTTCCTTCCTGTGCTGCGCAATGTTGCAAACTCTGGGTGCACAAACAACACACACGTTTGCTTCAATATGCACGGTGCACAGTTTGTGTAAACGCTTAAAGCCTACACCTTGGGCTTTATTTATCCTAAAAGGTCACAAAAAAGATTTGTTGGGGCATGGGGCATGTCTTATTTCAGAGAAGGTGGGAGGGAGGGATAAGAATAGAGGGCTGCCTCGAGATATGAAGCAGCAGTTAAAAAAATACTGAACAATTAATATAAAAAAGAGGCATCAAGCTGTTTTTTTTATATCGATTGTATTTTGACACAAAAATGCCGCAAGTCGTAGCAAAAGTTATTCAAATTCCCCACACGACCTCACACAGGCTTCACGGCCGTCTGACAGTAGACACGGACACAAGGCTGCACAATGAATTGAATTTTAATCAGGATTTCAATTTTGGCCTTTCACGAATATGAAAACATTCTAATCAAAGAAAAACGATTGATTGATTATATATAATTGTTTTTACATCCGAGCCCTCGAGGATAAAGTGGATTAATAAACTCAATCGCAACTTTATTCTTCTACTCTAATTATCATAACGTAATGCACCACACTGGCCAAGGCACTCAGATAAGGAACAGACAGTATTTATTTATGTATTTATTTTGTATTGCTATTCCTTTAATGTATTACAATATTTCTTTTTTCTTTATTATTTAAAGTTGAGTTGGAAAAAAAATCAAAGTTTTGAATAAATAGTTATGTTTTTTATTTTAAGTCTTATTTTAATATCAATCAAAATAATGGTTTTCCACAATTGTTCCAAATCGAATGTTGAGTACACATGTACACAAACGTCCAATCACAACGCCTGGTTCGAGGCAAATGAAATGTGAGCAAAGTCCATGGGTATACACCATGAGCAGTTTTTTTCTGTCAACAGCTTGGCTGGCTTCCAGAGCTTTTACACCGCAGCTCGCTGTTGTGTTGCCAAAGCACTTGTGAAACTTTAACAGGTCTATCCACTGCGAGTCTGAACGCCGACTCCCCGGCTAGACCTCGACGAAGCGATAACACAGTTTACTCTGTCTTATCCTAGCCTGTCAAAATAGGTCAGGTTACAGCACAGAGCAAACACAGTGCCACTCTTAACACCCACGCTATCAGGCTCACACCTCAAATTAGCAGTTTTCGCCGTTCTCGCCCATGTTCGCACATTGTACCCTTTAGCCTGAAATACTCAAATTCGTTAAATTCAAGACATTCATTCGTAACCATGTGCACCCACATCTCTCATTTTTTCTGTTGTCAGATTGCAGACACCTACTCCATTGTGTGCAAACCCCAGAAGAAAAAGACTTCCATGGAAAGCAACGGAGCAAAGACCCTTCCACGCTCCTTCGGCGGCGATAAAGGAAAGGGCCGGGGTCGAGGGGTCCAGGGCCAGGCGCGTTCCCAGGAGGAGCCGTGTTACGAGCCGACAGGTGACAGGGCTTGGCCCGCCTGTGTGGCAGCAGAGTCTGACACCGCGTACGCTACCATTGACAGCCACCGTAAACGTGAGCAGGCCAGCACCAGCAATAGCGCAGCTGCTGGTACCGCCACCCTTAAGAGGAAGAAGCAACAGGTGCCATCGGTTGCGCCTCAAGGCTCCGCATCCAACCCTCTACCTGTTCGGGGCCTGCCCGGAGGAGATAATTTCTATGAGAGCATCAGCGATGTGAAAGGAGGCAACAGCTCCAGCACCACCACCATCTTCACATTTAATGATGGAATGGAGATGTATGTCACTGGCCTGTAGCGGGCAGACATGCAGATATCGCCCAGAAAGATCGTAACAGAGACAGTCCTGTTCACTTGCCATAAGGTTGCTGTACATACTTTGAGATACTATGACTACGCCAGGCAAACAAAATGACGATCAAATTTGTGTTGACATCAGGTACAAACAGGGTTTAAATCCAGGTTCAGACTTTTCCTTCATTGCTCTATAATTTCGACCCTAAAAGGACCAAAATATTTTATCAAAAAAAGAAGAAAAGGACAGGACAACTGGAATATTAATCTTCAAACATACTGTATCAGTGACTTTACTCATGTTCATGGGCATCTTTTTCCATAATATCTTTATTTTTGTACGAATGGTGTTTATTTGACTTGTGGCGTGACTCACAATTCGAGCACATTTGAATATAAATATATGTACAGAAAACATGAATGCATGATTTGTGCAAACCACAGAGAGCAGTGGCAATAATGCTGGCTATATTAGGTGAAGGAGGCCGCACTTACAAATGCGCACACACACACACACACACACACACACACACACACACACACACACACACACACACACACACACTTTTGTGGCCACTTATGTAATATAAGCAGATGGATGTCACCGAGATTTTTGGAGCTCAGCTCAACCTAAGCAAACATCTGAAACAGGTTCCCTGTGCATACTGACCTGTTGCCAGGCAGGGAGAGTTGTGGTGTTTTGTACAAGCAATGGCAAACTCAAATGAAAGCCAAGGCTAGTGACGGCATTCATTTCACAAACCACCATCATCGTTCCCTAAAGCTTAAACTTGTTGGCAGTTATCCAAAGCAGTCCTCTCGGTAACGCCTCTGTGTTTGATCCACAATGTAATCCTGAAGATGATTATGACATCAGTAAACAATTCACACTCAAATTTGACAAACATCTATTTGTAGTCAAAGGCTTGATGACAAACCTTCCCTTCTCTCTCTCTCTCTCTCTCTCTCTCTCTCTCTCTCTCTCTCTCTCTCTCTCTTGCTCTCTCGCTCTCGCTCTCTCTAACACACACAAACACACACACACATTCACGAATGCATGCTTGGCATCGTTTTACAGGGTGAAGCGATCAGGTCCAGTGTTGCCAGAATGTTGAGCAAGAGTTATACGGGTGACAGATTTCACAATACAAGACGGTTAACGTATGAGTATAAAAGAATTTCTCCTCAAAGGCTTTATCAAAGAAGTGACTTTTCTTTCCTTTCAAATTTACTTTTGCACTCAACAGCTGCGGAAAACGCCGTCCACATCCCGTACGCTGTCAATGTTCCCGGCTCCGAGTCAAAAGCTGTGCTCTCGATGGTTTTCGAGGTGGTTGGAATAGCAAGCGAAATGTTGAACTCAAAAGAAAACAACCGTGGAGTCTCCTCGCCCTCTCCTCAGCCTGCTCTGCGGCCCCCGCATCCTTCATTGTAAACAACATCTTTTTCATGTAGCTTTGGGGAACGTTAATAAAAGAACGAAGGACAAAACAAACCCTTAATAAATGGGCCTGAGGTTACGAGGGATCTAACGGAATGATCTCACTGTGAGAGAACCATGCAAATATTTCAAAGGTCAGTAGCATATGTGTTATTATGTGAAAACGTGCATAGAAGCAAATGCACTAATGTATTTTATTGCACTGTTCATTTTCTTTCCTCTCCTTTCTGGACAATGAATAGCTCACGCCACTGCCATGAATCAAGTCTGGTCTGTGTTGGTGCAATTTATTCTGCCTGATCCAAAAAGTGCATGCATTAATATATGGAGCTGAAACAATTCTTGTGGTACTTTATTAATCTCATGTTTGTTCGTCTTTAGTTGTACTTTTTGCCATGTAATGCACAGCAGAGTTTTTTTCCCCGACTCCAAAGCAGCAACCAGGAGGAGGGGAGGAACTAGAAAAGATTGATTGAAGCCACAAGGATTTTAGGCCTCACTGTTTATATTCTGCAATGGGGGAGAAAGAAGGAGTGATAGAAGTGGGGGAGGGAGAAGGAGCGCAAGCATGAAGCTGGATGTGGATCACCACGAATGGACACAGACCCGAAAGTCTCCTCCTCCTCACACACACACGTAGTACACGTAGTGAGCGCACACTGCAACACTGAGCCATGTGCGTTTCCAGTTAAGGGGAGGAAGCACTTTTTGCCCCATGCCTACACTCCCTACCCCAGCTATGTTCACTCCCCGATCATGGACACAGAACTCGCTTTGCCCTGCTTCTTTACTTCTCTGTCTCGCTATGCTGGGGGCGGTTGATCTTCTCTGTCTCGCTATGCGGGGGCGGTTGATGTCCACTTCTGAGAGCGTGAATGTCATGCTTGGTCCGTTCTGATGACATTGCAACGTTGGCCCAACAACTGTCCGATATGAAAAATGGTAAACAGCTGAGAAGCCTCTCAGCAACAATGCTGGCTGGCTGTTTCTCGCTTTTAATCCTTCCCCCCGAGCTGTCACTTTAGGCCCCATTTTCTTTATCTTGATACAAAAGCACTGATATGATCTATTTGGTTGGACATTGTTGTACGCTGATGGAGACAGATGTTCGCTGCACAAATACACTATGGATATGTAAATGTGTAAAATACTCCAATACTCTGCTGCTGTTCTGATGTTGTCACAATGTATAGTTTGCATCATATGTGTTGGGAATGGGTGTGGGGGTCAGCTGGTTAGCACAGACATATTGTCATTTGTGGGTGCAAATTGTTTCCTGCTTTCCATGCACATACAGATGATGGATTTTAATTGTCTTTGGATATAGTTATGGGCCATAACAACTGTAGCCAATACTGTATCCTCTCAAAGCACAGGGTTTAGTTGGAAACAAATACCCACAGACACGTGTGTTATTAGATACGTATGCACATATATATATATATATATATACATATATATATATATATATATATATATATATATATATATATATATATATATATATATATATATATATATATGCGCACATATATGACACACACACAAATTATATTATGGCAGTGCAGATATGCAAAAGATTGTAATGTTTTATATTAATCTTCATAAAATATTAAAGTGAGTTTTTACTTTTCTAATAAAGTGGCACATTATGAAGTTTTTGTCTTTTGCTCAGACAGTCCCCTCTTTTGTACCAGGTAGGGTACAATGATCCTGCTTGCAATTGTTAGCTATTAACAAAGCTCAAGCAATGCACACAGCCACTTGTGGCTGCCTTAATGTTATCTGCAGTTATTAAAAACTAGCATTGCAAACTGACAAATGAAATAACGATTACATTTTACATGGCTTTTACATCACTTTACTCGGGCTGCATCAAAACAACAAACACAAGATTGATCACATATCCAGACCGCTGACCCATGGTTTGAAACAGATTTGGGTTTCTTAATAATTACACTAAAATATAATATACTATAATAATAGCATATAACCTATAACAATTTCTGAATGCTATACGTTCAAGTTTTGCTCTCGTTCTAGGAGATAGTCCTTTATTCCATAAAATATAGGACTGTAATCCTGAAAAATATATATCCATACTCATGTATTCATGCATCAGATTTGCAATATGATGATTCATCCCAATCCTGAGATTTTGTTTAGGTGGGAAGTGTAATCGGTTTAGTGCGTTGGTTGTGCCAGTTCCCATGATATAAAATGTATAATGACAGTATGCTGCAAAACGCATTTATTGACCCTAAGGTATGGCTCATATTACTCACAAATCCCAGCAAGAGAACCCCTGGTCTACTCATAAAGTGTCGAACTACTTTTAACCAATGTGGAAGCCGATTGACATTGACATACTTAGTGCGAAGAAAAATGCTTCGTTTTTCAGCCAATAATCGCCTCAGCGCCACTAATGTGAGGACATCGATAGATACCGGCCGGTGAAATGATAGGCACGCCCACCTTTAAACCCTCTAAACCAATTAGATTACAAAAAGAAATGACTGACGTGGGGAAATAGGCCAATCATTGGCCGCCTTGCTGTGGACGCGTGCCAAAGTGTAATGTTTATGTACGGCGACAACCAATGGGACTGAAGCACAGGGGGCGTGGCATTCTTTTGGAGGAAAGAGGCAAAACAATCTTTTTATCCTCCGGACCGGGCGGCTTTTCGGATATCCCGGCTAGCTGAACGCCCCATGTAGAGTAGACGTTGAAGGACGATATCAATAATACCCAGAAAGTCACGACAATCCCGATAAATGAATCCCACTCGAGAATTTTGCACTACGATCTACAGAAAGCGAGTTTTCTTTCTTTAGTCTCCACTTGGTTGCTCTGAAAATGGATTCGAGATCGATTTTGGACAAGCCGGTGGTTGGGACGCGGCTCGCTGGTGCGGACTTCGGCTACCGGACGACCCGCTCGGTGCTCCACGACAGTCGGCTGGAGAAAAGCGGCGGGTTGCGGGCGCGGGCGACCGCAAACGGGACCGTCCTCTTCAAATGTGTGCGAGGCGGCCAGGAGACGAAGGATAACGTCTCTGCTGAAGGGAATGGACGAAGATTGCACGACGGGGGAAAAGTAAGTGTGGATAATTGCACCACTGTCAAATGAGTAGCATGTTTTTTTTTGTTGTTGTTGTTTTTTTGGGGCAGGCCCATCGTATCGTGGTGCGCACTCGAGTGACAAGTTTGACGCTTTTACGTGCACGTTTCCAGCGTCCGACTTCGGCGCACATGCCATTACACGCTCCGAATAGGCCTCAATCCAGTCTGAAAGTGTTATTCAGATCGATTTTGTGTGTTTGCAAAGTTCACCGGAAAGAGGGGGCCGAATCAGTGCCCCTCCCCCCTCTTCCATACTTTAGGGTGGAGCTTTGCAAAAGGCCTAAAAAACTCCAGAGTTGGCCCTCCGCAGAAATGCTCACCGCAAGACTATTGTGCCTGCAGCATGTTTGTTGCTTCTAGTAATTGCTCAAAGTTTTCAATGTTAACCCCTAATGTTGCTTTGAATTTCGTCACTCGGGCACCCTCTATGTGCATGCTGTTTAAATGATGTCACACTAGTCATGTCCATAGTGGTCGGTAGAGTACTCCAACAATATACTCCACCAAAATACAAAACGTGATATTGACGAAAAAATAAAAAACAAAATGAATTATAATAAAACATTTAATCTTTACAAGAGTGAATTAAATCAAAGTGAGCCATAAGTAATCCACAGCATGGTGAAAAAGCGGTTCACAATCTGTTTTACAGGTTGAGGGTTCAAATCCAGGCTCCAGCTCTCTCTCTGTTTTTTCTTTCTTTTTTTTTTTTTTTTGCACGTACGAGCCCTCCATGCTTCAATGGGGTTCCTCAGCTTCCCCCTCACATATTCCAAAAACATGCACGTTAGATTAGTGGAAGACTAAGTTGTCTTTAGGTGTGAATGCAACTGTAAATGACTGTCTACATGTGCCCCGTTGCTTGGCTGGCATTCAGTCCCAGGAGTACCCAGCCCCGCATCCCAAATCAGCTGGAAAAGTCTCCTGCAACTCAGAACCTAATTGCAGTATGGAAGGTGGATGAATGAAATGCATAGTTTTAAATGAACTTTTTTTCAAGAAACTTTCTTTGAAATAGCACAATCAGCTCACCAAGCTATGAATTCACCTGTTTTTATCCATCTCCGAGGGTGGCCACCTGCTGTCAACTGAAAATGACATCTCAGTTGCCAATTGTCATGTCACAACCAATCAGGGCTCAGTTTCAGAAACCTGGTCAGGTGTGATGGGTTGTGACCTGGGGCAACTATGATGTCATTTTCATTTGACAGCAAGTGGCAAAATGGCCGTCCCATGACATGGATAAAAATGGGTGATTTTTGCTGCTCAACTCGTTTCCACAAACATAATTTTAATCAGAATGCCGTGTTTGGATTAGTGGGAGCACGTATAACATATTACTGTCAAGAAAGTTTTTGGGTTGATTTTTTCTTTAAGGCCATCTGGGGAAAATCATAAAAAAGACACGGCCTGCTAATACAATGAGTTTGACTGACACTTCTGACCCATCCTTAAAGTTTTGACTTCAATTTATAATGATAGCAAATATCATGAAATGAGAGTTTACCTTCTGAAAATCTGTGTCCCTCGCACTCATAATGTCAAACCTGATTTGAATCTCCCAATTTTCCAGACTGGCCTGGGCGAACACAGAGACACTGGTTGCACTGCAAGCCTGAAGAGGACCAGTCCTACTCACTGCCCAGTTACAAATGGGCAAACACCGGGCAGCTTTATGTCCTTGGACATCACAACCCAAGAGAAACAGGTGGAGATGGCTATCAGCTTCAGGCCAACACCAGGACAGAATGTACCAGAGATGGAGAGACAACCGCTCCCTTCTTCTCATATCCCTGTCCCCAGGAACAGGTATGACAACACTTTCCTGACTTGATTTTGTTTAGTGTTGTTGGAGCATCCTATTCATGCAACATATTACATGACTTTTTGTTCAACTGATGAAAATTTATCTCAGATAATTATGTTGTGCTACATTAAAAAGTAACCTTTAGTGCAAATGCAAGTAATGCAAGTGATTGTCCACGTCACTTGTGATACCAACAGTTCGGGAGGAAAATGTGAGGTGACAGTCATGTCGAGACTGTGCATATTGCCTTGTGTGCATAAACTGAAACAAAATATTCTGAATGGTAACTTTTTATTGACTGACACTATTCCACTGGCAAAAGCACATAGTGCCAGTTACTTTGAAGTACTTTTTCAAGGACCTGGTTTGCCAGGATTGCAGTTATGCCAAGCAGGTAGCACACTTGTTTTCAGGATATTCAGCAAAAAATGATCAAAATAATCATGCTTGCTGCTAGCTCACTGTGTTGTTATACCTTAGCTTTGGTTGCTGTCATCTGATACGCCACACTCTCCATTTGTCACTGTCTCCTCTCAAATAAAATGTTACCTACAAGTGTGAGGTATGTACAGTATGTTAATATGCGGGAGAGGGTAGACGGTATAAATGTGGTCCATGAGATAGATTTGGATTTCCTCGAGCAATCGTGATAAAACTTGCACACGACATAATCATTTCTAGAGGAGTTGCTGCCTGCTTGTACTGTTTTGGGTTTAAAAAGAAAAAAAAACAGATGCATCAGTGTTGAAAAGTAACTCATCCTCACAATTTTTTTCCTTGAAGGGGTTCCTGGGGTGACCAAGAATAAATCTGCCAGTGAGCGCACCTCCGTCCCCCCCCCCCAGTTTTTTTTTTCCCACAAGCCCCAGAAATCTTCAGAAAACACTGATAAACATTATTTTATGTTCTCTACAGGGTATGGTGGAGTATGGGGAAATAAATTTGGGTAAAATGGAAAATACCCAAAAGTCGAATATCTGGCCTGGCACCTTTGGGGGTCCAATCATAATCATATTTTGGGGGTGGGGTGTTAATTTCATTTTTGAGATCTGCACAATAAATGCCCCCAAAATTACATTGTCTTTGTTTGGATTGTTAATATTTTGAAAATAAATGTAGCCTTACTAAGGGACTATAAAACCAATTCAGAAAGGTTTCCATGATTATTTTAACACCGTTAGGGGAAAGCGGTTTAATTTATACACTGATATGAAATTTATGCCATAAAGCCCAGCCCCGGTGTCTCTTTATTGTGTTGGTCGCATGCCAAGAAGTAAATACAGGAGCTCCTCGTTTACATCCATGGTTGTTGTTTGTCGCTCCAACTTGTTTGTTCAGGGTTTATCTTTGTTGTTTTGAGTTGAGTAGAGCTGAGCTAGTACTGTGCAATGGAAAAGCGGCAGTAGTGCTAGCTGGACAAGAGGTAAGTGTTTCTTATTGATGTCAGGGAAAGAGTGAAAATGCCAGTTCTGGTGAAACTGCTGATATTGCATTTCCTTATAAACCTGGCGTTTCTCGACATTAAGCCCACTTACCACCGCTAACCCCTTCAAAGGATGTCGGCTGAGCCGCTCATTTTTGCTTGATCACAATAATATCAGCCACTTTGCACTTTGGATTTGGAAGATTAAGAAAATTGAAACTCATTAATCTAGCTGTGTGACAAAGCTAACAATAACAAGGATTTTGATATACGTACAGTGTATCCTCACGTTCTGAATGGCTATTTGTTGTGTGTTTTCATCTCTTTCTGCATTGCACTATATCTATTCAGTTAAGTATTATTTTACTCATATTGCCTCGGTTTGAAACATTTCGGATTACAAACAGGCTCACAGAACAAATAAAGGTTTCACTGACTTAGCCTCCAGTTGAGTTGCAGCTGCCATTATAGTGGTTTTTCCACCAATAATGGGGCGTGGGGGTCAGCTGAACAGGTTTGCGATGGCACTGTTTTAAAACACACAAGACGTCAGTGAGACAATATTTGAAAAACCCACTGGGTTAGATGTTGCTGTTGAATCGGTGAATTAGTGAACAATTTAGGAAAGTTTATTGATTGACCCTTTCTGGCCCGTGCAGAACTCTTACTTTCTGGCCCTCCCTGTTGACCTTCTCTATTGACAACGCATGCACACTTCATTTGTCAGGCAGGAAAATGAGCCTTGTCGTAAGCGGGTGCGTTCTGTTTTAGGTTTCACATGGCCTGGCTTCTTGTGGTTGTTGTTTCACCTCATTTTTCTGGCACAAGCACTTGTATGCGGGGCATTCTTTATTTTTACCCGGGGCGAAGCTTCCATGCGCTCACAGTTTTGCACAAAACAAGCAGCAAGCACCCTCGGGGACAAGCCGTGTGCACTGATAAAGTGATTATGTAACAGTAAAAAGCACTGGGAGAGGCTGCAGGCTGGGCCTAAGCACGCCTTCCTTTTGCACTATGACGAGTTACTGGCTGTGTCTTTCTGTAAAACTGTTTATTCATTAACAGGGAAACTCATGGCCTCCAGTAACAGATGGCTGGCTGACTGTGTGTAGAGCAAGGGCAAGGTTGTTAATAATAAGGTTGAATGTTTTATTTTACATGATTATAAAATGTAATGGCTGCCATCAAAGCAGATTGGAATTTCCAACTTTGATAGTGGACGTGGTGCACGTGGTCGATCCTTCTGTCTTCGTCCCAAGAACATCATGTGCCTCTTCGCTTGTATGATGCGCATCTCAGGGCCGCTTGGCAGGTCTTGACATGTTTTTTTTTAAGTCTGCTTCTCCGTGCGTGTGTCAATTCTCGCCCCTCAATCCTGATTGGTCGTCATCAGATTTAAATCGTTGGGTGAGCTTCGTACTCGTCCCACAGTAGTGGATAAACAAACATGTCACAGCTGCTCAATGTGGTTACAAGAAATAACGGTGTGGTCATAATAGCGGCGCAGACGCTTTTGTTTCTCAATTGCCCTGTAGGATGAACCCGACCCTCGGCTCCCTTTGTCTTTTGTCTTGGCGCCGTGACCACAGAAGCACCTTTTGGAAGCCGTGATGCATTAGCAAACAGCATCAACAGTTGTGGCTTTACAACCCTTGAAGCAATGAGTAAATAGATATTAGTGATAGACAGACTAGTGAAATAAATGGCCTTTCCATTTATTTTAATTGGGAAATATGTTTTGAGGTGCAGTGTTTTCTTGTGATCGCAAGCTTTGGGAGCTTAAGATCAGGGGATGTTTTGAGAATAATTGTCAATTTTTGTCTATGTGAAGCCCTTTGAGACTGTTTGTGATTTAGGGCTATACAAATAAACTTGACTTGACTTGGGAATTGAAGTTACACTGTGTTTCAAGGTACTGCTGCGGATTGTTTTCTGATCATTGTGGCCAATTTGTATATGTGCTATACTGGGTGTGACTCATTCCACATTCATTCCCGCTGTTTGGATCATGTAAACGATGCATTTATTTATTTGGATTAACTAGTAATGCGACCATTGTGTTCAAGGATTAGAGTTGTTTAAAGACACTTAAGTGTGAAAGCTGTGGTTCACCTTCGTCGAGTTTCTCTTCTTCCTGCCGAACAGTTTCCCTGGCTTTAAGCAAAGTTCAAATCTTGTCGTATCAGTTTGCAAATGCTACAAAGTAGGTCACTGTTCCTTGAACATGCCAGGGCAGAGATCCTGCTGCAAAAGGAGGAGGAGGAACCAACAATTGTCATTTGTTGTCAATCATGCCTATGACTTCCAACAATATAGGATCGAGCGTATGTGCATTAAGCGATGCACTAGCGATGAATCTCGATTAATCAGTGAATTGGATTATTTCTATCCAATGATTAAAAACAGGACATTATTCCAAATTGCCTGTTTCACTTTCAGATTGAACCGTTTCACTTTTAAAATGAGTTTTATTGAATGGTTTCATTTACTACGTTTCGAAAACCAAAACCAAATAGTCTTTTGTGGAGAGATGCACACCCCTAGTAAAAAAAAAAATCCCACTTAATGCACTCTGAATAAGCATGTATTCCAAATGTCTTCATTTCAGACATATTTCTGTGTTCATTTGTATACATGATTTAATAAAAAAAAAACCAGCATCGCAAAAGCTGATGAAAATGCAGAGACAAAGAAAATTAAATAACACTAAACTTCCACTCATAACAGACGTACCATTCAAGCGAATGAATGGATGAGATAATTAGTCTAACTGGTTGGTCTTGCTGAGCCAACTCCACGTGCGGTGGTGACGAGAGAGTGACCTTTTTTTCTGTATCAGAGCTGTCTTTTTCTGTTTGCTTGTTTTGCTTTGGCCTGTGATACAAGCGCTGTAGCCACCACCGTGCGTATGCACATAACAGTGAAAGGGAAAATGTACACATTTGCATTTTGCCCAAGATTTTGCATTGAATTTGAGCACAAATGCTGCTATACAAATGAAAGAAGACTGTTTCACTCCCATCTGTCTTGTCACCCGTGTCCCTGAGTCTTCCCCCATTCCGTCTCTCGCACCATAATGCACAGTCTGTTATACCTGTCAATACTCATCAGTGTGGGATCCAGCACAGTGATAAAAAAAACAAAGCAGTTTTCTGGGGCAGAGAGCGGGCAGTTTGTTTTGAATTTAAAGGCTTTTTTTGTCTTATCTGTCTTTACTCAGGTACACATTGTTCACTGTAGGGAATAGAAAGCGCTGACTTGGCGCAAAATCGCTACAAAGTAACTGCAAGAGGCATCTCCGGCTTGAGAATAATGACAGCGCAAGACTTAGACCAGGAAGAATCACCATGAGGGTTTTGAGCCAGGCTGGCAGGCTCGAGCTTGACAAGCTTCAACAAACCCCTCCCCAACCTGTTCTTCTTTTGACAACCCCACTGCTACAGCACGTCTCCCAAAGGAGATATTACCGCCTGTTGCTTAAGGTCAGAGGAACAGCTACCTTCCCCCCACGCTTGCCTGGGATGTCTAGGCCACACTCATCAACATGCATTTTAAACACAGCAACCTATAATAGTTGCTTCTTTTTATATATTTGACTGAGTTTTGTATTTTTCTGGTTAAGTTCAAATGGTATCTTCAGTATAAATGTTGGCATGAATTTCTTCTGTCTCTTGTACCAGACTACAAGTGGTTAAAGCTTGCATTGACGCAGCCACAGGGTGAAAGGTCATCGTTAATGAGTGGAGTCATGCGTTGGGAGGGTTGAACGGGTAAGCAAGTAGGGCATGTCCAGCTGGTCACCCTAAGCTTGTGTCACGTGCTGCACCGGCAAATCATAACTATCCAGGGCAAGCATTAATCAATTAACTGCTTGTTATTATTACAGCTCATAATAATAACTAATCACTTTGTAAGTTAATTGTCGACTATTTAGAGAATCGATTGTTTACAGTCATGTTTAATTTAGAATTAGCTAAATTATTTCAGACTCTCAGCAGTATATATTCTGTGATTCCTGTAGTCTTCCATGAGAGCAGACTGATTAGGAATAAGATAGGATTACACTGGCCAACAAATCTTTACAAAATTTATAATCTGAATTTTAAAATTTTAATAATAATACTAATTAATAGGTCAAACGTTTTTGCAAACAGTCAGCAGTATTTATTTCTGTCATGTTACAGGTAGGGCTGGGCAATTACATTAAAATTAATAATCATGATTATTTTTTAATGATATTGAACTCACTATTATCGAAAAATATTATTCCTTGATTCTAAAACTTTTCATGGACGTTTGTACCCCAAATCCTGCCAAAATGTTGGGTTTTAGAAGGTTTATTGGCTACATGCAAACATAGTAAGTCATATCAAGCCATGACATTGTTGTCTGTTGTACGAATGGCAACAAGTACGAGATGCAAAGGTTTAATGAACCTTCTGCCATCCAATGGAAGTGCATTCAATTGTTCTGCCTTTGACTATGCATTGCTGGCACAATGGATGAGCAAGAACATATTAGAAAATAATTCATCAATTTGGTGAAATCGGTTTATTTTCCAAGATGATCTCTTACGGTATACACAAGTGCAATGGCACCGTGGTTGGGAATGGCTAGTTTTGAGTCATTCGTTATTCTAATGAGGGCGTCCTGCCGATGGGCAATGCGATAGTGTCGTGCGACGATGAGCTGTTTATCATCTGCTTCTACGCTGCGTGGGGGGAGAAATCAATTTGATACACGTCGAGCAGCGTAGGAGGTGAGGAGGAATGTTTTCTGCAAACAGTGTGCTGCACAGGCACAATTCTAACAAAATATGCATTGATTGCACATCATGCTAAATATGTCATCACAGAGTGAGTTGGTCTTTATGGGCCTTTGGGACAGGCAAACAAAAAACAAAAAACATCCAGAGGGAAGGAAACTGGCTCACCCACAATTATGTAAGATCACTTTTGCCTCAGCAGTGTCGGTCTACATACCATCTAGAATTTGTTTTTTGGCACATATTACTGCTGACCACTGACTTTCGGCTTCTCCTAATCTCAAAATAACTATTGTTGTATGTTCCTGTCCTTCTTCTTTTATATTGTAAGACGTTGTACAATTGAAACAAATAAAATGTAATGATTCTAAAAAGATTTTCTAAAAGATCTTGTACTGAATGTACAAGATGCCTTTTTGTCTGGGTTGTGGTTTGATGAAAACCTTTCCTGCCCCCCTCCAAAAATATATTTTGTCTTCTTTGTCAAGAATTAATTATAGAGGCAAAGATGCAAAAAAATAACAGCATTTCACTGTGCGGTTGTGGCAACGTGGTGAAATATCCAAGACAGCTAAAATGCAACATTACCTTGTTACGCAAATTAAGATTTATTTGATTCCTTTGTGGGTTTACAAACACTTTAGTGGCAGCTCATTGGTAGAAAAGACAGCACATCGGTGCTTTGAGTCATCATTCAGCAGCAGCTTGCTGAGAACACTCACCCCACAAGCTATTCCATCCGAGAATTTGCGACATAATGCTGACTCAGGTTTGACTCACGTATATTTACACTACTGTCATGAGCACCGCTTTGCACATGTGGATGCTATATACACTACATAGTGTGACTTGTGTACGCGACATATGTGCTGTATGACTCATCTGTCTGGAATTTGTGGGGTGGAATTTGTTTCTGGCTTTACAACCACCGTGTTTCGTTTTAACCCATGAGGATGTGCCCTGCGGTCAAGTCAGGAACACTTTGGAAAGACAAGCCACACTCAATCATGTAAAATTGTGTTAGTAGTGTTGAAAAGTCTGTTGGATGTCAACTAAGTTCAAAGACTGTAAGCAGCCTATGATGAGACAAGTATAAAGTAAGCACAATGCCGTTGCACAAAGCATTGACTATGCTAGACCGAGTGTTGCTCGCTGCCCGAAAAACCCCAGCGCCACTTGTAGCGCTTCCAAGGACTTTTCACAATGTGGTAATTGTCCGTCTATTGTAGCCACCTCCACCCACTCTTGATTTTAGGCCAAAAATGCAAATATTCACATTTTCATTGTTTTTCTTTGTTCTCAGTAGATGCAGGCACCATGGGAGCACATGAGTTCGGTCTGATGCAATACCTTCTAGAAAGCGGTTCATAAAACAATTAAAAGCTGATGAAGTTCTGAAATGTATTTATTTATTTATTTATTTATTTATTATTCGGCACCCAAATCTATAGCAGTAGTTATTGGTATATAGTCCTTAATTCTACCATTTGAGGCTTCCCTGGTATTGTCTGCCTGACCAAATTTGTTTGTTCAAACTTTATTTCTGATGTCAGTAATAACAATAGCAGGAGTTCTAGCAAGAGTTCTACTAAATAAAATCAATTATGGTTTTCAATAAAATGAATAACATCCACACTGACTGCTGTTGGCATCTGGATCAAAAATGCAAATGAGAATTTGGTCTCAGTTGTCTTAACTAGATTAAGAAAGTTTAAAGAAAAAAACAATCTAGTTTTAGAGGAAGCCAGTATACCTGGAGAAACCCCATGAAAACAGCATTTTCTCACGCTTTAATGTCACAACAAGAACCCGAGTGATGGCCAAAGATTTCGTCCCTCCCCAAATGTTATTTGGGGGAAATGCAGTCATCACATGAGTATGCTCTTCTTTTTCTGATCTTTGTGTTTGAGCTTTCCTCACATTCTGTTCACAGTCTGGTCTGGTTGGCTTTCTGCAGACTTGGCTATATGGGACTATAAGCAGAGTTGAGTGGCTTTGGAGCAGCTCTGGTTTGCGTTCACAAAGTTCAGGAAAGGCCTGCTCTGGCTTGGGATTGCAAAAGGGCAAAACTCAAGCACAGAGTGGGAGTGGGAAGAATGAAAAGCAAAAGAAGTGCTGCAGACTATAAAGCACTGTGTTTGGGGCTCTTTGCCATTTTAGCTCTTAAAAAATGGCAGCGAGCTTGTTTTATGATTCGCTTTGGTTCCTATCTGTCTCTTTTGGCCTGTGAAATTCATAGCGAAGTTGTGAAATATCTTCCGCTGTATGCGCCTATTCAGAAGGCTTTTTTTAATGACACGATCTTCCGGTTCAGCTCCATCTGCTTGCCCTTAAATGTACAACAAAACAGGCACAATCTCAGTCTTGCAATCTCATCCCAATTTAGGGGTGAGGGGGCGCTATTGCAATCTAACCCCTCCAACGTTTGATGCTTTTTTGCGGGAAATAGTTTTATTTTTTAGGCCATCTTTGCACTGGGTGGGAGGGCTGTAGAACAATACACCTAAATCTCGATTTTGCGCGGACTTTGGGGAATTGCGTTAACCCAGAAAGCGTGTTGTATAGAAAGTCTTGGCTTTTTTTTTTTTAAGCCAGGCATGTTGTTGGGCAGCCGAAGGTCAATGTGAATGCTCCCTCTCGAAGTCTGCTGACGTTTTATTAAAAGAGTAGCAATAAGATTAAAATTTAATTAAATAATTCCGATTGTTTTTCTGGTATCACATATTTCATCCCACAACTACTGAGCTGTTAAAATTGCACACAAAACTAAAGGTTTCGCTGTACCTTTATCAGTATCAGTACAGCATGCAACCCGAGCTGAGTCAGCGTCTTCTCACAGAAATTCCGAGCATGTCTGACAACTCTGCCTGTGCATATGTAATCATATAGTTCATCACAGAAAGTTCAGATGTGGGGACACCCCAAAGAGGAAATCTCTTTCCATTATTGCATTTCAACAAAGCCGCCAGTTGTTTGTGCTCTACCCCAAGGCACAGATTGCTTTTGAGGATCAAGAGTGAACCAAAGAGTGGGCTTTTATCCTTGGACTGAATAGTCATTACACTCCATGGCCTGCATTAAAGAGACACAGCCTTTGCCTGCAACAGCCTCTTCCTCTCCAGGGGGCTCGCAGCCCTCTGACTTACATAAGGCCTAGTGTGTGGACTGCACAACAATGAAGGACTTATAAGTATGCACATGAATGGCACGCATATGCCGATGCTCACCAAAGGGCAATAAGAAAAACACAAAAAAAGTAGTATCTCTCGAAAGAGAACGAAGTCGGAGCACCAGTCGTGAACTGGGTGCTGCGCATGGCGGAATGGAGAAGAGAGGAGGGCCGGGGTGGTCTACTTACTGCTTGTTATTAGCACACGCACAAATACACAGCAAGAAAGGAAGAGGCAAGACGACGCAGGAAATTACGTAATTCAATGACGTTGAAGCAGTGAGATGGGAACTGAGAGAAGAGTGCTATTAATAGGAGGCTATGTATGTGGGGCGGGGCGGGGCGGGCAGCTGTCGGCCATCAACGCCGCTCAGTTGTCACTACATTACCTCATTTTTACCCGCCGGACTTCATGGTACCAGTGGTAAAAACAAGTTTGTTCAAATTCTTATCTGAGCGCGCCTTAGATGATGACACACTTTCGTGCCCACAATCAAACAGCCAAACAGGGACCTTTTAGAAGTTTTTACCACTGTTAGCAAAAGGGAAATACATCATCAAATAAATGTAAACAAATGTAAACGGTGATTGTGGTTCTGTAACTCATATCGCTCAGTCGTCCTTCAGATTCTACTTTGTTCCACTGCTCACTGTACTTAAATGTTGTTGATGACACATGTACTGTCACTGTAGTAAGAAGATACATAAATGACTGGAAACATTAAGGTCTATTTTTGGTGTGCGTATCACAAGCGCCAACGTGTGTTGTATTTGTTTGTGTACAGCAACATGTAAACGATCCCTTTGTACACAGCCCATGAAAGGTGAGTGATAAGCTAATATGCATGGCAGACCAAAGATTCAAATAAAACACCTCAGAATATCAACATTTTCTTGGTCTGGCTATGAATGTTCGTCACATCTTTGGCTAAATTCAAAGTTAAGTGGTCTTAAACTACCATACAATGAGCCATCAATCTGGCAGGTGCCAGGGATTTCTGCAAGGCTGGTAACATGAGCAGAGGTGTGGTTGTTAAATATAGAGCCTGTCTTCTCCCCAACAACAGCAAAGGCGCTCAGTACTGCCAGACGGCTGTGGTGGGGGCTTACAAAACATGGCAGTACTGTAGCATCACTTAGTACAGTATCTCCCCGGGGAGAGTTGGCGTGCGCATCATGTTGTCTGCCAAGAGCCTTAGAGCAACAGAAACGTATGAAAATGTAGGGCCCGAGCAGTATGGATTTAGTGAGGATTTTGCGGTTGGGCACAAAACATTCAGATAACTGATTGCATAATCAGACGATACATTTAAAAATGTTTGTAATGATTTTTTTTTAATCCTGAGAGCAACATAAATGTGAAAAACGAGCCATATGTTTGACGATTTTACAATTCTTTGCCCTTCAGTATTCGTGGCTGCGCAACAGAGAGGAAATACAGCGATTATTTGATTGATAGATTAATCAATGAATCAAAATCATGAATTGTTTATTTGGTATTAATTCATCATTAAAATAACAACTAAACAACAGCTAAGCAATATCACATAAGGATTTGTAGTCATTTTTCTCCAAAGTAAAAGCAGATATTTGCAAAATATTTTGACTAAACACAAAAGATAAATCAGCCTGCTTTCAATCACTCAATTCTTAAAATATGAGGTAACTCATTTGATAATCAATTTGTTGTCACTTCCACGATTTATTTTGACAGCTCTGACACAGAATCAGCCACCTTGCAGTGAGTGTGCGTCTATCTCATGAGAGGATGAGCAAGCTTACATTTATGACCGGGTTACGTCTTTATTTAGCATCCAAACAGGCCGTCAACAACTTTGTGTGCACTGGGTGTCTGTGAGTAAATTTAGAGCTGAGGGTGTTTATACAGGGATACAGCATTTATGGCCGGTATCACACATGATGAAATGACAACATGAAAGTCACCACCCCGCCCCATATTAGCTGCTAGTAAACCTCCTGTGGTTTACTGTGCTGTGGCGAAGCTGTCAATGCTATGACACTAAATATTTTTACGAGGCAACCCCCTCTTAATTAAGTAGTGTGCTGGTGTGTGTGTGTTTTCCTCCACAAAATTGACATCAGGGATTGTTCCATCATTAAGAATTTGGTTTGATTAGTGCTTGTCGACCAACCATCCGACAATCCTACACAATTTTTCCTTGCTGGCTTCAATTCAAACGAATCTTTGAGAAACAACACAAAGTCCTGATCTACATTTTGAAGGGTGGGAAAGTGCAGTGTGTTACATTCCAGAGTCAAGATGTCAACATGTTCCCTGTGACAAACACAAGAAGCGAAAAAAAAAAATATGGGCATATAATCAAACGGCTGTCCTCAATTGGCCATATTTAGTACAGAAAACAAGGCCATGCACAGAAACAGGACGCGACTAATCTTGTTATCTCTTTATCTCACGTCCAGACCGAGTTGTTTCTGCCTCTGTCATGAGTGAATGTGTGTAGGTGTGCGCATGTGCGTTTAGTCTCCTCTCCTTTGAGTGTCACTTGGCTTAAATTGGTTTGTTTGACGTCTCACCAACAGGGACCCTTTTAAAAGTTTCAGAAACTTTTAAAAGAGACACAAACTCAAGTCTCATCGGCGGCCGCACGTTCGGTCTTGTGCACTTCCAGCTTGCTCAATTTACGGCATATGTGCTTGTGTTCTTGTTTGTGGAGCCCGTAGTGAAGTTTTTGTGTGTTTGCACAGAGACCTGTAGTGAATCTGGGCCAGGGCTTAGGGCTTGGCTGAGAGAATGCCTCAAACCAGTTTACTCTGGTTGCAGAGTGGAGAAGTCTGTGGGCGGGTCATGGATCCCTTAAAGCTGCACAACGTGTGCAGATTCTAGCCAGTCACTGTGCTTCTGTGTGACAGACGTTTAAGTTCAAATGCGGACATTTAAGATGCATACGTGTAGTGTAGCATGTGAACCACATGGTGGCTATTTTGAGAACCCGTTTCTACAACTCTCTTGAAAAACTCACTTGTGTGCATATGCGTGCGTTCGTGTGTGTGTGTGTGTGTGTGTGTGTGTGTGTGTGTGTGTGTGTGTGTGTGTGTGTGTGTGTGTGTGTGTGTGTGTGTGTGTGTGTGTGTGTGTGTGTGTGTGTGTGTGTGTGTGTGTGTGTGTGTGTGTGTGTGTGTGTGTGTGTGTGTGTGTGTGTGTGTGTGTGTGTGTGTGTGTGTGTGCGTGTGTGTGTGTTTGTTTTGAGGAATTCTAGGCCCAGCCTTAAATATATCTTCGCCCATATTTTGCTTTCAAAGATAACAGGAAGTGAGTTGAAAAGTTTTACTGTGAGCAGACTTACGTAGCACACATTTAATTTTAGGAGTGTAAAGTTTGTGCAGCGTAAATATGGCTCAAGCTCTCATGCTTGTAACTGAGCTGGAAGACAGTAGTGGGTGGGCGGGTGGGGGCTTGTTTGTTTGCGTCTCTTTCTCTCCTAATATCATATCTGTCTGTCCTCGGGCTGTTGTTTGTTTGGAGCGCTGTGTCGGTCTCTGGTGACGGTCAGAGCTTCCTTAATCGAATAAGCAGGCATATCAAGAAAGTTGGTACAGCACCTAAACCTTGTTGGCCTGTGTGTGTGTCTGCAGGAAGCCCTCAGGTCATGCTGATAAGGAAGTGATGGCCGCCGCCGTCCTGACATCGCTGTCCACGTCCCCGCTGGTGCTCTGCCCGTCCTCCACGCCGACAGGTACACCCTCCTCAGCCTTGGGAACACATGCAGCCGAGTCTCCTCGCAAACCAAATACTGTGTCACGTGCCCAAGCCAACTGTTCAGTCGCGACCTTATCACCGCAGCTCCATTTTCCTGTGCTTGCCATTGCCATGGCAACCTCACCAGACGGTCAAAGTCCTGGCGACTTTCTCAACCCCCCTCCCCTTTTTGCACAACTTACCGAGGCTCTTTGCTACGGATGAGCCAACATGGAGGTGAACTGACTAATGGGTTTGAATGTTTTATTTCATACATTCTGTTTGAAATTGGCATTTGCCCTTGTCAGAGTACACTTGGGTGTTGTTAAACTTGGTAAACAAAAGTCACAAGTGGAGCATTGTGTGCATAGGTTTGCAGGGAAGGGCAAACTGGCACAGCTACTGCATACTTTTAGTAGATGGGACACATAATACAATATGCAACACTTGTACTTACTGCAATTTATAAAGTTTATAGAAGGGCAGTAGCATATAGCAGCCCATGGCCATTGGGGTGGTCGAAACATACAGTCTCCCAAGTTTTCATGCACTGTGAAGAATACAGTTTTGTTAAAACAAATACATCCAGTGGAAATCTTTTTTTAAGACACTCACTTGTCTTTATTTTCCTCTATACATTTACGAGGTTGGCGGCTAACTGCACTCTCTTCCAGAGTAGTCCCCATTTTGCTTTGTAAGATGTGATGAGTCAGTTAAAGTTGTCAAGATTTCCAGATGGATGTGGAAATTTCTGTCATTTCAGAATGATTTCCAGTTCAACAATTTACTTTATAAAATGCACATGCATAAATCTCACTTTGATCCTCAAGTTGCACATGGCAATAAAAAAAAAGGGATTCATAATATTTCAACTGTTAAGAAATGTCATACTGCTCATATGATAGTTAAAGTCCCAATGATCATCGTCACACACACATCTGGGTGTGGTGAAATTTGTCCTCTACATTTAACCCATCCCCTTGTGATTTTGATCCATCCCCTGGGGGAGAGGGGAGCAGTGAGCAGCAGCGGTGCCGCGATCGGGAATCATTTGGTGATCTAACCCCCCAATTCCAACCCTTAATGCTGAGTGCCAAGCAGGGAGGCAAAGGGTCCCATTTTTATAGTCTTTGGTATGACCCGGCCAGGGTTTGAACCCACAACCTTCCAGTCTCAGGGCAGACACTCTACCACTAGTACACTGAGCTGGTGAACCAAGATAATCAATAAATTATGAGCACCAAAACTATGAGGAAAATTAATAATAGATGTTGTATAGCTAATTAGGCCATGAACATATTGGGCTGACCTGGCTTGAAATCAAATTGGGGCAAGTGTGTGGCCCTTGACACCCTCATAGTAGCGTATTATGAAATGCTCAAACCAGTGTGTATCCTGTCAGCTGCAGTTCCAGAACCAGCGATTCGGGCATGGAAGGAGGCGCTGTCAGCCAGCTACAGCAGCTCCACCAGCGGCAACTGGAGCTGGGATGCCAGCGACCAATCGGTGCCCTCCACGCCATCCCCGCCTCTGTCCAACGACGCCAACAAGAACTTCCTGCTCCCGTCGCAAGGGGATGATGTCAGCGAGGACGTCGCCGAAAGCACGCACTTCATGTTTGAGGACCCCATACCTCGCAAACGAAAGGTGGGCCGGCCGGCTGTATGTGGAGTTCATGTCCTATGGGAATTGTGTTTGGGCTTTGAATTCTGACAGCCAAGATAATGAACGACACACACACAAAAAAAAGAAGAGCCAACAAAATAAGTCACCATCATGCGCTTTCAAACCCGTGACTGCACATGGCCGATGGATTCTGCGCTTTCACTTCTCCTTTGCTTAGTTTTTTAGACTTTAACCGCAGAGAGAAAGGATACACATGTGAAGGGCGTGCACAAGCAACGGAGGGGATGCATCTAGATGAGGATCGTCAGTGTAGAAGCAGACGAGGGCTGAGGCACAAAGTAACAGCATGTGGTGAAATGAAACTCAATATTTCCTCTGGCAACGCAGTGTTGGAGGAGTGTACACAGACTGCGCAATATGTGGGAGTCGGCCACATTGGAGCACGACAGCAGTAAAGAGTGATGCACAAACCGCTGGATAAATGTTTCAAGGGAAATGCGTGTAGGCTGTGGAGAATGCAGAGGACAAGTATTTCCATATCGGCCGTGGAAGTGTAACTATTTTATTCCTTTCCTGGCAGAAAGTTAAGAAGACTGTTGAACATGGCTGTCACCGGCCTTAGCGTAACCATGTTAATGTAAGAAAACCCCTGCGGGAATTAGGTGATTTGTGTTTTTTGGACTTCGGGGCTTTGCTGCCAAGTATTTATAGCTATGATTTATATGTGCCATTAGAAGCTCTCAAGCACCGGCGAGTAACTCATTGGAGCCGTGTAAGGGTTAATCTCGACACACTAACTGACCTTGCCCCCTTCTCACCCGCCCTTCTCCAGAGGCTGTTGAAAGGTTCCCAGAGTACACACCCACTTTCTCTCATTAGCGCCAGAGCAGGTCCGTGCCTGCTCATGGGACAGGTGCCAGCCCCTCGTACTGTACGCAAAAGAGGAAATGAAGAGATAAAAAAATACAACCGTTCCCCCTCTTCCTATGTCCGCACTGCGAGCCTCACAATTTTTCTGGAGACTTGTATCAAAATGGGACTAATTCACTTTTGATAGACTAAAGGTTTTAGGGGACACCTCTTACACACTTAAGGCAGCAATTGAGAGTTGCTTTGACAATTGATTAATTTCTCGATTATTTTTTCAATTTATTAACTCATGAGTTACACAACATGTAGACTGATTAATGGGTTTGCTCGATAGCAGCCGGCCAACTCGATGTCACTCACCATGCCAAGCCCCACCTTTTAAAGCCTTACAAACAGATGCTACAGTCGAACGTGAGGATGATGACCGCGAGTTGACAGAATTAATAACTCCACCTCTCATGCAAACTCTAATAATTCTAATAATTATTTTTTATCAGATTACTGTAGTCGATAGACAAAATGCCCTCATGTAAAAATATGAGATGTCAATACGTTTGCTTCGGCACTTACGCTTTTCAAACAAACTGACAGAATCCTCCGTATTAAAGAGGATAACACTCCATGTGTCTGATCTTTTCATGCATAAGGTCTGTTTCAGCAACTGGCTGTTCAAACAGCCGTCTAATCGGCGACACCCCCTGTTGGGCAGCGTTCAATACCCCTCAAAGTGCTTTCTGCTGAGGCTGCCGGTTAAAGGGTCCCCAGAGGAATCTGGCAGCGAGCGTCATGGATCATATCCTCTCATTGAAATCTCACCAGTGGCCTCCTAAGGAGGCAACACAAAGATTGCTGATGACGCAAATGAACAGCATGAAAAGGAGGCGTCTCAAACTTCTGACTTGCATGTCTCTTTCAGAACTCCATGAAGGTGATGTTTAAGTGCCTGTGGAAGAACTGTGAAAAGGTCCTTAGCACTTCGTCAGGAATACAGCGGCACATCCGCACCGTCCACCTGGGGTAAGTTGGTCCTACATGGTTTACATGTATGACTTTGCCAGAGGTAAATTTGTCCTTTGTCATCATCACGCCATCCTTATGCAAATCATCTGTCGTCCTTATTTAAAAAGAATAATGAATCATTATTTATTTTAAATAAACCTTGAACGGTGATACATTACTTCAGCAAAGCTCATCATGTCATGTGACGACTGTTTTTGGTGACGGCCATCTGACGGGAGTGAGCAAAATTGTGGCTACGGCTAATGCTAGTTTCGAGCAACCGAAGGAGAGGAAGAAATGTCATGTATGACCAATAATGTCACGTATGACCAATAACCATAAAATTGCAGACCATCCAATCTCATTAGCAGAATGGAAGCATTTCAGTGACACGGTTAAGTGCCCAAGTCACCTTGATTATGTTAATGCACCCGCCCGCAAAGAAACCCACTCAAAATACTAAATGGAAGAAAATACAAGCACAGTGAGATTAGGTGAAAATAAGATTGACTCAACATATTCGGTTTAACTCTCTCTTTGAACTTCTTATATTTGTGATGTCTTGCGTTATTGCTTCTTTTGTGCAAGCAAAGCGTAAGTGAGTACTTGGTGGCAAGTACAGTGAGCAGATGCCTCTTGTAAGCATTCTAGCCCACTCCTCTTTACAGAAACTCTCAAAATTCTTCAGGTTTCTTGGCTGCCACTCGGAAACTCAGTGCTTCAAGTTCTTCCACAGTTTTTCTATTGGTTTGAGTTTTGGAGGCAGACCCAGCTCCACTCCACGACCTTAATATGCTCCCTCTTGAGACACTTTTGTCCTTTATTATCCTGGAAGTATGCTTTGGGGCATTGCCATGTTTGAAAATCCATTTACACTTGTATGTGTCAGTATTCTTGCTGGGAAAATGAGATTTTCATTCATGTGTTCATTGGCCCTTCAGTTCAGTGAAGCTGCTTTTGCGCTATTTGCATGATGACAGGTCAAACCATAACTGAAGGGAATTGGGAAATGTAGAATTCTTTGGGTCCGATTGTTTTTTTTTTTGTCCTCCAAAAAAGACATGTCGAGTTTCTGCCAAAAAGCTGAACTTTGATTTGACCACAGCACTTTCTCATTCATTATGATCCTCACGAGCAAACTTAAGGAAGGCCTGAGTGTTTTCTCCCCCACTGTGCACGATGTACATGTAAAGTGCTAAGTACCACTCCTACCAATAATATGAAGAAGAGCTGGGATTTATTTCTTATTTCGTGCAGTAGAGAAGCTGCTGTACTGCTCACTGCCCTTTTTTTTTTTTTTGCACATTGCCTTCTCCTGCCACCTGCCGGCCAAAATGATCATAACACTGATCACAACTTCCTTCAGCAATTGAGTTTTATCACAAATTGTCAATACGGTCACGTTGCATAGGCTTCAACTCACCTGCAACAGTTATTAAGACAAGGATTATGGAAAATGAATGGATAATTTTAACTGAAATGTATACATCTGAAAATTAAAAGCTATGCAGAGTTACTTAAATGTTTGCAATGAGTTGTCATGGTTTCCTTTCAGGCGTAACAGCGACTCGGACTACAGTGACGGGGAGGAGGACTTCTACTACTCAGAGATCGAGGTCAACATGGACAGCCTGACGGAGGGCTTGTCCAGCCTCACGCCCACCTCGCCCACCACAGCCGGCCCACCGCCCATTTTCCCGTCGCCGCTTGCCGACGTCCCGCACTCGGAGCACATCACCTTCAACGGGGCGCACAGCCACGCTCCGACACTGCTCAGCCAATCGGCTCCCTCGACTCTCTGCCACATCCGCACTGACCATGCCTACCAGGTAGGTTATGTCGCAGGACACGCTCACACCTACAAAAACAGTCTTCTCACATTTGGCAAATGCTTTGCGCTCAGCCGAGGCGGTTTTGGAGACCAGCGTGGGAAACACAGGTCATCCACAGCTCAACAGTGTGGGAGGCTCTACCAGAGTGATAAAGTGGAGAAAGTTTTGTCGAAATATCAACCAAAGTTCACACAAAGGACGAAGTCAAAGTTCTTTTCGATTTTACTTTATTATACTAATTATATTCCCTCAAGGGGGTGGCCAACTCACACTTGGCTGTATATTTTCTTGATGCATACCGCACGTGCAAGCACGTTATGAGAGATTCGGAGCCCACAAGCGGTGCTGCACCACTTGAGCTTGTGGAGAGGGGGCGATGCCTTGCTCGAGAGGACCTTTAAAGTAGTGGACAAGCAGACTCGTAAAAATACTGTTAACGTTCACATTTTGCATAAAACCCACATGCCTTTACCAGATTGATTGCTCTCGCCTTGAGAGAGACCAAGAATTCAAAATTCTTCCAGCATTATTATGACCTATTATTAAGCGAGATGGATCAATTGTGGGGATGGGATGGGTGTCAACACACCCTTATAAAACATAAATAACGTTATTAAAGTTATCAAATTTCCCCCCTAAATCTAGATGAATTTTTAAACAATTTAAATGGTCAAAGCATCCTACTTTCCTTTAAATGTTTGCACCAGAAATCATGTTGATTTATTTCTGTGCAAAAGGTGAACCAAAGTTTTTTGAAATAGAGTCTTTGCTTTCTAAATTATGTTGACTAGTGCAAGTGGCTTCCAGAAACTTTATTTGTTTGGACTGAGTGTTTGTGAAAAACATGAGTAATCATTTCAAATTTACACATTAGAGATTTCTTCGTGATGAAATATTTTTCTGCTGCATAATTGTTGTTCTTCAAGGTCCTTCTTTCTTCATGGACACGAATACATTAGTATTATGAAAATGTAATAAACATTATATTAATTCGGCAAGTGCACCCAGAAAGTGCTTGACTGTTTTCACATTTTTTTAAAATGGGATCAAAGTCTCATAATGTTGTATTTTGTGAACTTACCTGATGCATGGCGAGAGCTCTTCTGAGTCAAGTTCTACTTTTGTCTAGGGGCCCGCAGTGACCCACGTGCGTACAGTGAGTATCGGGGAAAAGCGGCAGCCGGCATCCGGCACAAATGGCACCGTTAACAAGAACCACGCTTTAATCATGCCCATGCCGAAATCAGCGCAGGGAAACAGGTACATAACAATCTGCTCCAATCATTTTTTTGTTTTGCAGTGTAGCAATTGTGTAAAATAATAATAAGAAATAATTCATGCTCATTTTGAAATTGTATAATTTATAACTAATGAATTTCAAATTAAGTTTTTAATTAGATAACATTTGTAAGAATATAAAACTGTTTACTGTATTCATTGTATATTATATAAAAACTGTGTTTATTTTAATTATGAAGACTAAGATTTTATTATTTTTAATTAACCAAACACATCATCTGCAAAATGTTAAGTTTTATATTTTATTATTAACAATCAATGAGCAAATATAATTACATTAATACGTATATTTATCATACATTACGACAAACATATTTCTGCAAAGAGTACTATTATACTTTAAAAGCTCAATAAGTCCGTTTAAAAACTATCAAATAAATAGTGTGTCAATTTTTAAATGACCACTTTTGCAACACTCCATTGCCGGCAACCCACGTCGGTATGCTGAGCGTTTGGTTGCGTATGCGTGCGCTTAACGCTTTCACATATGCTGTTACTCAAGGAAACCCCGCGGGGACGCCAAAAAGTGCCGGAAGGTCTACGGCATGGAGAAGAAAGAGATGTGGTGCACGGCCTGTCGCTGGAAGAAGGCCTGTCAGAGATTCACCGACTAAGAGCCCACCCCACTTTTAGTCCCCCGCCCCCGGCAAGACGAGCTCCGCTATTTGGCGCTGGAGCAGGCTTCTTCTTCTGCTTCTCAGTGCTGCCTCCTGCAGAGCAGCAGGAGGTTTGACTTTGCTCTCTACTCTTTCCAAAAAAAAAACTGAGAAAAAGGAACTTTCTGCTGGTTTTAAAATGTTTTGTTTTCCCTTAAGACTGAGATTTTTCACTCGCTCACTGTTGATAAAAAAAAAAGGGGGGGAGGGCCATCAGGGCGGGGGTTAAAGAAACTTCCATTTTAATTGGGAACGTTCAGATGCTATTTTTCACTTATTTTCCACTGAATGTGTAAAATGACAAATATTTTGGTATACTCAGTCGCTCTTACTAGCAGCATGATGTAAGCTATTGTTGACGCATCAGTGGATGGGTTCACGACGCTCCATAGCACATCAGTGTCACTGCCACGCCCTTGTTGAGTTCCAACCAAATTCTATCACACAGCCGTAATGGACGCCGACGTTCTGCCTGTCCATTCACTCTTTCAGCTAGACATTAATCTTCACATTTTTGCAATGATGCACAAAACCCTCACATTGTGGTACAAAATAACAAGAATTCGCCCTCTTTCAACTTTGCAAAAAAAGCTCTAGAGATGTACAGAACATAAGAAACATACCCCCCTCCCCCTCTCCCCTCTTTAACCCAGAGATATGCACCTTGAAGAAACGACTCGACTTTTACGAGTATCACTGTAAGCCTGGGGGAGAGGAAAGTGTGTATCTTATAGTTTAGAGTTTATTTTCAGCATGGACATGCTGAAGCAACTAGCAGTTGCACCGTGCAATCAGCAGGATTACAACAAAATATTGTCTTTCTTGCTTTCATGTTGTCGTTGTCGGGAAGGCGATTTGGGCAGTCTTTGATTTTTCACGTGACAGCTGATGTTTTGAGATTCTCAGAAGAGATTGTTTTTTTGTCGCCGTATATTTTGCCCTTTCAAACCACCCCCGTCTGATTAAGAGGATAGAAATAGTCTACACACCCTTGCTCAAATGGCAGGTCAACGAAATCAAGGTAATTTTTCCACTGCTAACGTGCGAACCTTTGGCCATAATTTCCGAAGATTGTTTGCCACAATGACAGTTCAGTTCATTTTTCACTTTTGTGTCTCTCTAGAAAAAAAATTGACTTATTCTTTCATTTGATTTGCAGGGATTATAGGTCACGCACATGATTTGTCATGGTCTCCTTTTTGTTTATCGCATTTGAGCGGGGGTGTGCAGACTTTCTCTAGCCGCTGAAGTTAGTGGGCCCGTCATCACTTTCTGTCTGGAGGACTAATGCGGAGAGACTTGTGCATTAGCAAACCTGACTTCACTGGAACATTTGTTGTCATTTCAATCCTTCAAGTGATCCTCGCTGGGTTGTAAGATTTGCAATTCTAATGCAGTGTCTCAAAGCATTTACTTGATTTGTAATAAGATGGGAAGTATAGTCCTCTGTTTTTTTCCCCCCCAGATTAAACCTTGCTGATGGAACTTCAGATTAGTATAGTAAGGGCAATTGCTTTATTTAATCACAAATCAGTTTGAAATTCCTCTTGGAGGTCCAAGACATGCAAGAGAGCCAAGGAGAATAATAGCCAGTGACAATCAAGACATTTCTATTCAATAACAGGCAGCTTTGTGATTGGCTAAATAAAGCTGGATGGCTCTCGTGGGTGATTTTATTGATGAAAGTAGACTAAACCATTGCTAATCAATGTAGTTTTTTGTTAGGTGTCTTTTTCTTTAAGATGGACTTGTTTTTCTAATTGTTGTATAATTCCTCTATTTAAAGACCCAAGAAGCGCTTGACATATCTCCTCTTTAGCAAGTCATATAGTCGTCGTACTTTTATCTGACTAATTATTAATTTTACGAACTGGCGCAGTGACCGAGGATCCGTATTTTCAAGCCTTGTTGTTGGTGCGGATTTGACCGCGTTTTTGCGCAGCCCTTCAACTTTGTAGAAAAAGTGACAAACGCGTAGGCTATCTGAGCAAATGTGGTGACCTTTGATCTTTGTTACCATGGAAACGTTACCTTTTCCTTTCTCGATGCTTGCCCAAGTGCATGGGTGGGATCTCGTCAATTCCCAGGTTTCTCCACCTTCTTTTTGTTTTTCCTCCAGTAAAGTGATAAGCTAGCTCCCTCTCGTCCTGTGATTGGCTGACCTCGTAAAGGACAGAAACCTCACAAAGTGCCAATGATAAGAACATAAGAAAAAGGAAAGCTATACTGACCTGAAGCAAATTGCACTACATTGCACTGTGCTAAGACAAGTGTTTTTTCTATGTGGACATTTTCTACACGCGTGATTTCAAAGCGATTGTTCTGTTTTCCAAAAATAGTGTTTGAGGGCCAAGGCCCGATGAGAGAAACCAGGGCGTCAGGGATTGAGGTTGAAACACCGCCCATCAGCATCTTCATCTTCTTGGTCCTCATCAGATGAAATGATCTGGCCCTCTTTTTCTTCTGTACTCAAGAGTTTGTCGTGTTTCCTCCAGTGCGGTACCTGCTTGTGAGTTCTGTGCTTGATTCTTGCATTTCTGCAAAATCTCCGGACTTTCATGTGCACTGTGATTGCGCTTCCCACTCGCTCGCATGAATCCCGCCGTGTGCGTGAGCTCATACCGCTTTTCACCAAGATAGACGAGCAACCTGGTCGATGACTTTTTAAAGCAGGCACTTTTACAGCTCCTGTGGGTTGACCAGGGGTGTCCAAATTTTTGCCGCCCAGGGAGTGAATACAGATAAAGCAAGATATGCCATTTTCTTAATTTATTCAAGAAATCTATCAACGGGAGAAGGAATAGCCAAAATTTGCAATTAATTGACTTCCATACTGAAGTTTGTATTTGTTGCCACAGTATTGCGGCAAAGCACTTTTTTTTATTAGACAAAGATTTGATCTGATTGAATTACTTTTAGTTCAACATTGGCACTTGGCACCAGCAAGCCACCAAGTGGCGTCAAAGCCATATTTTTGTCTAAGACACAGTTTTGGCCTGAGCACAAAAAAAAAAAAATTAAGCAAGTTTTTGAAAGCCAAACCACACGTTCCCCTTTAGTTAGTTGCTGTGGGTCCTTGAGGTTAATTTGTTCCTTGTATTTTGGACACCCCTGATTGAAATAACCATTGCACTTCCACAGATCCAGCTGAGCCATGCGTTACGGGCGTTCTTGTACCCCACATCCGCTTTGGGATTTTTGATTTGACTTTTCCAAGCTCCCAAGCAAGCACTTTTCCATCTACTCTACCAGCACGTGTAGCTCAAGCGTGTAGAGCGCCTCCTTTTTGTGTTGCACTTATCTGGCCAGTGACGATCAAGCCCGTTGCGGTGTCACCTTAACTGCGTTTAACCGAGGCCGCTTGTTGCTAATAATGATTCATTTTCGCATAAAAAGACGATGGATGGGCGAAGCAGCGAATGTCGGTTGGCGTTACCGGACAAGAGACATATGGACTTGCAGCTTCAGGACTTTTTTTTTTTTTTTTTTGTACATATGCAGCATAAAGCAAACCCTGACGCTTTTTCATATATCATTTTGTTGTTGTTTCTCTTATATTAAAAGGAAACATTCTTTTTTTACAGCACAGATGCTCCGAATATTTTTTTTACATTGCTTTGAGAAGCTGTTGTGAACATACATTAAAGTAGAAGTCAAGTCAAAAATGTTCTTTGCGATAATATGTTTGACGTGGCAGAATTGCGACAGCGGGAAAACAATTAAGAGGATTGGATGTCAACATCCTTGTCTGGTGGAAAACAGGTTGGATTAGTCTTCTTAATTTGTATTACACAAATGCAAAAAATTTTTTAAATGGGGGTGGGCACATAGAATATATTATTGCAAAACAAATATTTTTGACTTGACTTGGCTTTAAGATTCTATTGTAGCTTTGAGGACAAGGGGGGGAAGACAACCTGTTGAATGTAAAACTTACAAAAATAAAAGTTGTTTTGGTTGTATCTGCCGTGTAGTGTGTACTGCCTCTAGTTATGATTTTGGCATCCAAATGTTTCAACGTCGCTGTGGCGTCTTTTGCCACGCTGCTTCGTCATATGGAATGGCAGCAACCGTGCAGTATTGCTCCTCTTAAAGACACAAGCGTTAACTTCTGCTCACTCGCTCTGCTTTTTGTTTTTGTGGCGTCAAGTTGTTTGCGAGGCAGGAAAACCAAGAGGGAGTCGTATTCCTGCCTTGCACATTCCATCATATGGAAGCTTTTAGTGTCTTCCACACAAGCTCTTTGGAAAGCCTCCTTGATACCCATCTTAAGATCTTGGTCGCCATTAATTTGCACACCAGTTGAAAAACTACTAATTCGCACTAGTAGAACGACTGTCTTACTGGTAAAGTTTTATCCTCTACTGCCTTCCTATGGAAAGATGTTTGAGCATTTATTAACTTTCGGTTCAGATATACTAGTACAGTATTTGTCCTAACCAGTAAAAGAACAACTTAGGCACGTTAGCAGAGCAGATGTGTCTTCAAAGCGGAAAGACTATTACTCTTACCATGCTTGTAATTCCCACGTTTGGTCTACTAGTTTGAAGTTAATGTCCATGTACTTGTACACTCTTTGTTGTCGCTAGTAAGACCACTACATGGTAGTAGTGAGGAGAAACTCACTGGCTTTCTACTACGGACACAAAATTCTATTAGTTAACATCTACTGTTCCACCAGACAATTCACTTCACTTCTCTAGTTGTGTGAATGTTTGTTTTCGGTATCCTTGATATCCACCTTAAGAGCCACAAATTACTAATCCAAAAGATGCACCAGTCGTGGACTTTTTTTTTTTTTTTTTTTACTAAGGCACTTGCATCCTAATAGTGTGTCGAATTATCTTTCCAATGAGGATGAAGAAGGTACTAGTACATGCATGTTAAGTTAAATGTCAAGTGGCTTTCTTTCCATTGTCTCCTTTTTTCCTTTTTTCTTCCTTTTTTCCTCCAGGTTTAAGCCTTTTAGCCAGCACATTAAGCTAACGGAACCCCGTCAAATGTGCACAGAGGATGCCTCCATGTATTTTTCCCCAAAATGTCAAAATTTTGTTGCTTTTTTTTTGGTTTTTTTGGGTGGAGTGTTAGTTTTTGTGTGCATCAGCAGCAAAGCTTTCCAAATCTGACGTGATGATTGCAATGGCAGCTCCGCTTTGCTTCCTTCCTTTTGTCCCTCACATGACCCTCGTTTTTTTTTTTCTCTCATGGTTGTGGAGTCCCATGTGGGCCGCAAGCCTTTTGCGTTTTGTTTTTTCATTGATTGATTGATTGATTGATTGATTGATTGATTGGTCTGCTTGATAAGAAAATGAATAGATGAAATTATGAGGTAATTTTCCATGTCGAGAATGTGTCTGGGTTCATTTGGTGAGATGTCACTGAAGGCTTTGTTACGCGTTTCCCTCTCTGTACCGTAATGCGTTACTATTACCATCACTATGGAAACTCATGAAGCATTTCATCAATATCCTTGATATCCTTAATAACTGTGTTGAACGAGCAGCTTCCCAGAACCTACTGATAGCATCTAATAGTGTTGCAGAAATGCCACGCAGTTCTGGAAAAATGTTTACTAGTGCGGCGCAATCATTGTCTTACTTGTGAAGGAGGACAGAGTGCACTAGTATATGATTGGACCTTAAGCTGGATATCATTTGAAACCGTTGATATCCACTTTCAAGTCATACTAGTATGTGGTAAATGTTACAAGTTTTACTTGTGCGCCTCCTAGAAAGAGTACAAGCTAGATTTCAAGGCTGTCGAATAAATGCTCCAAAAGCTTTCCACATATCTGCCATACCACGTGACACATTGAAGGGGACCGAATGGTTTTGTCGTACTCCTCCCCGTCATCATCAGCACAGCGCTGACGGAGGGAAGACTTTGCCAAGAGTTTTTGTGTGAATGTCAAGCGCCAATGGCTGAGCATGTGATCTATGTGATGTAATGTGAGTGAACGCAAATAAAAAGAAAATGGAAAAAACATGTTGTCGAGATTTGTTATTCGTGTTGGCAAAGTATTCCAATTTGTTCTGTTTATGCTTTAGTTTAATTTTGACTAAACCTGAGTGAGTGACTAGCTATAAACATGGAAGTTGATATACATGTTTGGCCTTTGCAATGAAGTGGTGGGCCAAATCTGATCTAAACACTAATTAAAATTGATGAATCAACATTTCTTTTCAACTGTGCCCTCTTGAGGTGTCTTCATTTTAGCAATTTCACACTTCCAAATGAAAGAAAAGTTGTCTTCTTCCTTGCCCCTTTGGACACATGCAAGCACCACGCAGGGTGGGCTGGAGGTGAAATGAGACCCGCACGCTCCAACCTGTGAGGTGGACGTGCTAACCAGTGCTCCACCCAGCCGCCTCCTTGTGGATAATAATAATAATAATGCTTTTGATTTATATGGCGCCTTTGAAGGCACCCAAGGTCTAAGGGGCTAATGTTACCATTGCCTGATGGGAGCTCAGCATCAGCTGTCATGCGATGTTTGGATGCTTTAAGGTAAGCAAGTTCTAACAAAGAGTGAGCATGGAGGTTTTTTTTTTTAAACACACATTAAAGTGCTTATAAAAAGAAAAAAAAAAGTGGCTCCAGGCCAATTTGGCTGTCACTTTTTTCAAACTATTTATAGTATTCAGGAATAAATAATGACCTCAAATGTAATGTACATGTTAACGAAAAGGTCAAAACTGCATAAAAGATATACATTTACAACGTCGCCCTACAGCGTCATTACCGACATTTAATGCTTTGCGCCTGCAGACATTAAAGATGATAATGAAACATAACGACGACCATACTATAGCGCACATGCAGACGTGAGGAGCGTAGAATTCAAATAACCTCTCAATTTTATTCCATCAGTATGGTGAAGAATTGAACTGCAAACGCATCCAAGTCACGAGTGTAGGAGTTAATGCTGATGACTTTGAGTTCAACAAGTCTGTTCGCTTGAGCTGCTCCAATAAAAGATATAGTGTACGTACATTCCGTAAATCATAAGTGAGAGGCCGTAGTGTAGTGGATAGTGCCCTGGACTGTCACCCTAACGACCCGAGTTCAACTCCCAGTGGAACCCAATACAAATTTTATCATGGAAAAATTTGCAAGTTTGCGGGTGTGGATGCGCCCTCACCCCCACTTTCTGATTGGCTGTTTGATCTGTGACGTCACTCAGACACACTATTAGGTACACCGCCATTTTCAGGTGTTCCTAATAACAGGTCACTTCATTAGGGAAAAATCATGGTCAAAGCTTAAATGAAAGTGAAAAGCGCCACACCCGCCATCACCTCCACTTTCTGATTGGCTGGGAATCACACGGACACTCCATTAGGTACACTTAGGTACAGCTTAGGTACAGCTTGACACCTGTGACCTTTGACCATGATATTTTCCTAATAAAGTGGCCAGTTATTATGTACACTTGAAAATGGCGGTGTACCTAATGGAGTGTCCGTGTGATTCCCTCGTTAAGTGCACCTGCGTGAAAAGTTTTAGCTCCTTCAGAACGTGAAAGTGACCAAAAACTTTTCACGCAGGTGCGCTTAATGAGGGTCACTTGGAAAACATGTTGGAACGCGGCCCCGAGGACTAGAGCTTGACACCTGTGACCTTTGACCATGATATTTCCCTAATAAAGTGGCCTGTTATTAGGTACACTTGAAAATGGCAGTGTACCTAATGGAGTGTCCGTGTGATTCCCTCATTAAGTGCACCTGCGTGAAAAGTTTTAGCTCCTTCAGAAGGTGAAAGTGACCAAAAACTTTTCACGCAGGTGCGCTTAACGAGGGTCACTTGGAAAACATTTTGGAACGCGGCCCCGAGGACTAGAGCTTGACACCTGTGACCTTTGACCATGATATTTCCCTAATAAAGTGGCCTGTTATTAGGTACACTTGAAATTGGCGGTGTACCTAATGGAGTGTCCGTGTGATTCCCAGCCAATCAGAAAGTGGGGGTGAGGGCGGGTGTGGCACTTTTCACTTTCATTTAAGCGTTGACCATGATTTTTCCCTAATGAAGTGACCTGTTATTAGGAACACCTGAAAATGGCATTGTACCTAATAGTGTGTCTGAGTGACGTCACAGATCAAACAGCCAATCAGAAAGTGGGGGTGAGGGCGGGTCCACACCCACAAATTTGCAAATTTTTCCATGATAAAATGTATCATGAGCTCTACCGGGACTTGAACTCAGGTCACTGGGGTGAGAGTTCAGAGCACTAACCACTACACTACGTGTGAGGGGAAAGGAAGGTATGTACACTATATAGTGTACATCAGGGGTGTCAAAGTCAAATGGACGGAGGGCCAAATAAAAAAATTAGCTACAAGCCGAGGGCCGGACTGATCGAATGTTCATTGAAATTTTTTAAATGACGCATATAGTCTAGTGAACCTAATTGAACCTACTGAAAACCTAACAAATATATTCCAACATGATCAGATAAATAAAGCAATATTTTCTTATGGCTCTGTCAATAATCTTTAATTTTCAACAGACACAAACGACAAATTTCCTTTATATAAAAATCCCATAACATGAACATTAAATGAAAGAAACCTGTATTGTTTAAGGCACCATCAGTAACCTATATTTTATATTTTAGCAAAAGTGGGCTAAATTTACTTCAAAGAAAAAAATAATAGCAATTTTCTATCATCCACGCAACTGAAATATTTTTAAAATATAATTGGATTGAAATACAATAAAATAAAGTGCAAAAATCTATTAATCAAAAACAACACTTTCCTCAAGGAGAAGTAACATGCAGTGAAAACAAATATTAAACTTTGACTTTTAAACTTTCTATTTTAGCAAAAGTGGGCTAAATTTACTTCAAAGAAAAAAATAATCCGCGTCTTTCGTTTCATAATGTCGTCTCAGATTATACTCTTTCAGTACCGCCACACTTTCTCCACACAGAAGACACAGGTTTTCCTGCTACCTCCGTGAACATATACTCCGACTCCCACCTTGTTTGAAACTCCCGGTTCTCAGTGTCCACCTTCCTTTTTGCCATTTTTGATGGGTATCTGAAAGTTAATTTTACAGTTATGCTGACGACTGCTGTGCTAATAATAAACACTGAAATGAAGCAGCGTACTGCTCGGTGCGTCACCGTTGCATTGTGGGAAATGTAGTATTGGTGCGTGTAAAAGATCTGCGGGCTGCCGGTGTTGTGCTCGATTTGGTTCCCCCGTGAGATTTTGTTCCCCCTGCCGCGGGAGCGCGCACAGCTTGTTTGGAAAGCGAAAAACCGATGCCGTACGGCGTCGTACGGCGTCAGCACTATGTTGTTTTCAATAAAAACATGAAGAACTCACGTTTGCGTCAGTCAATTTTAATTTTTATAAGGGATTATTGTCATTTGATGTCTTTAAATTCATCCGCGTTCTGCCATTGAAGCGGGGTGCATTCAAAGACCAGTCGTAAAGACGGAACACTCACTCACTTCACCAAAAAGCAAGGATATAATTACGTGAGCTCTTTGCATAAACCTCGATGCAAAGAAACTCCTCCTTTTGGGTACCGTTACATGCTACAAGGAGTATATATTACAAAGGAGACTTTATTCTTAATTGTAATCATCATTCATCCATCCATTTTATTACTCAGGTATTTTCAAAGCAAATTAATATTGTTGCATTTATTAATTTGCTTTAAAATGACAGCGCAATATAATTAAAAGCTGACACTCTAGCAATGTCAAACGTGTTAGTTTAAGAAAAAGCCAAGATTGTGATCAAATCTTTCATAACGACAATGATTTGAGTGAATTGATTTGAATGAATAATTGAGAAGACATTTCAGTTCTGAAGGCTCCTTTTGTCCCAAGCAAAGTGAAAGGTGGTGGGATAAAAATTGTAACAGGAACGCTATAAAAAATGTCAAGCCGTGAATATTTGTGCCCCCCTCCCATTTTGAGAACGGTGAGTCCTGGACATCGACTGGCTTTTTTTCTGTCTTCCTGGGGGTCTGCTCAGGTAGTGTGGCAAATTTGAACAAGTTCCCTCATTCCTGGCCCAAGTTACAGGGGGGGAACAAATCCTCACGGGTGCCCCGTGAGGATATGTTCCCCCCCCTTATTTTGAGAACGGTGAGTCCTAGACTCCAGCTGTTTTTTTTCTGTCTTCCTGGGGGTCTGCTCAGGTAGTGTGGCAAATCTGAACAGGTTCCCTCATTCCTAGCCCAAGTTACAGGGGGGGAACATATCCTCAGCTGTTTTTTTTCTGATGATTTGTGCAGTGATACTGTTATTAATGCACTTTATCAACGTCTTTGGCCTTATTTGGGTCAAACAACTTTGTTTCTTTATCATATAACATACATAAAAATAATGACTTTAAACTTTATTAAGAAAAAAATATATTTTTTTTTAAATAATGAAATAAAAAAATAAAAAATATTAATAAAAAAAAAAGCAAAATGGTCTTCAAGCAAGGTTCAAATATTTAGCATTTATTTTCTTTACATGCTGTACACAAAAAACAGCCTTCGGTTGAAGGCTCCCCGACACATAAAAGATGGAACCACCTGCAACACTCGTCACACTGAATCTGGTAAACAAAGAAAAAAGCAAGATCATACAATGCAGCTCATTTACAATAATTTACAACGCATGTGTCATTCAATATATTTCTTAATCATCACATGCATTAGTTAACAAGACCTGACATAGTTACTTGAAAAAAACTTTAGCTTGAGTTGCACTCAACAAATTCAACAATTTCCTTCATAGTGAGGTGTGTTATATATATTGCGTTCAACATTTTATAAGTCAATTATTTGTGTTATAGAGTAATTACTCTAAAACTTAAGTTTCTGACGTTCGTGTAGAAATTAGCAGGTTCTGCAATGTGAATTTTTGGTGCGTCTCTGGATCTAATTTGCTTGATTTATGTACGTTGTGTTTCTTACCCTCAACGTCGTAAAAAGAAGCTTTTCTTCTCAATACATACTTCTCCTTCTTCGTAATACCATTTGGGTATTCACGTTTTGTTTTGTAGGCAATAATTTGTTGGTAAATAGTTGGGTCCATCGTGCGGCAGCGTATTGTTGTCAGAAAACAAATGGCGAAATGACATGAAGTGCGCACTTACAAAGTCGGGTAAAAGGGGTGCTTCGGTGACAAGTTTGAATTAAAGACAATATTGTTTGACCAACAAAGAAAAGAAAACATTATTATCTATTTATTTATTTATTTATTTATTTATTTATTTATTTATTTATTTATTTATTTAACATCCAATATTGTAAAGTTATCAGTGCACAAATCATTTATTTACATTTACACCGTTTTAAATGGGGGGGAACATATTCTCACAGGGCACCCGTGAGGATATGTTTCCCCCCCTGTAACTTGGGCTACAGACTCAAGGTCTGTCTGTATTAGTACTGTTTATTGAATTATATATTGCAAAATTATCAATGAAGTTAAGAAGTTAAATATCTTAATATTGTTGTCGGGCCAATTAGTGGACCAACAACTTTATTAAGACATTATAACTGGCATAACTCAATTGGCATTAATTTTGTTCTTTACACATTTTATTGAAATTATTGAAGTTGTCAAAGTTGTTTGACCCAAATAAGGCCAAAGACGTTGATAAAGTGCATTAATAACAGTATCACTGCACAAATCATCAGAAAAAAAACAGCTGAGGATATGTTCCCCCCCTGTAACTTGGACTCTAGGACTCACCGTTCTCAAAATAAGGGGGGGGGAACATATCCTCACGGGGCACCCGTGAGGATTTGTTCCCCCCCTGTAACTTGGGCCAGGAATGAGGGAACCTGTTCAAATTTGCCACACTACCTGAGCAGACCCCCAGGAAGACAGAAAAAAAACAGCTGGAGTCTAGGACTCACCGTTCTCAAAATAAGGGGGGGGAACATATCCTCACGGGGCACCCGTGAGGATTTGTTCCCCCCCTGTAACTTGGGCCAGGAATGAGGGAACTTGTTCAAATTTGCCACACTACCTGAGCAGACCCCCAGGAAGACAGAAAAAAAGCCAGTCGATGTCCAGGACTCACCGTTCTCAAAATGGGAGGGGGGCACAAATATTCACGGCTTGACATTTTTTATAGCGTTCCTGTTACAATTTTTATCCCACCACCTTTCACTTTGCTTGGGACAAAAGGAGCCTTCAGAACTGAAATGTCTTCTCAATTATTCATTCAAATCAATTCACTCAAATCATTGTCGTTATGAAAGATTTGATCACAATCTTGGCTTTTTCTTAAACTAACACGTTTGACATTGCTAGAGTGTCAGCTTTTAATTATATTGCGCTGTCATTTTAAAGCAAATTAATAAATGCAACAATATTAATTTGCTTTGAAAATACCTGAGTAATAAAATGGATGGATGAATGATGATTACAATTAAGAATAAAGTCTCCTTTGTAATATATACTCCTTGTAGCATGTAACGGTACCCAAAAGGAGGAGTTTCTTTGCATCGAGGTTTATGCAAAGAGCTCACGTAATTATATCCTTGCTTTTTGGTGAAGTGAGTGAGTGTTCCGTCTTTACGACTGGTCTTTGAATGCACCCCGCTTCAATGGCAGAACGCGGATGAATTTAAAGACATCAAATGACAATAATCCCTTATAAAAATTAAAATTGACTGACGCAAACGTGAGTTCTTCATGTTTTTATTGAAAACAACATAGTGCTGACGCCGTACGACGCCGTACGGCATCGGTTTTTCGCTTTCCAAACAAGCTGTGCGCGCTCCCGCGGCAGGGGGAACAAAATCTCACGGGGGAACCAAATCGAGCACAACACCTGCTTGCTGCGGTCTGCGGGCCGGTTCTAATAATAAATCAAGATCATCCCAGGGGCCGTAAAAAACCTTCTCGCGGGCCGGATGTGGCCCGCGGGCCTTGACTCTGACATATGTGGTGTACATGGTACATAGTGTATATGGTGTATAACGGTGTGTGTGGAGGCAGCCCTTCAAAGTCACGACAATATAGACGAGATTGGTTGACATGTCTTTTGCGCCCTCTTATGGACAGCGGTCTGTACTACGAAAAACGACAGCACACGTGAAATACTTTTTACAGCAGCAATTTCAAAATTTATTGAGATTGATTGATTGTTGCAAATAATAGTCAAGCTAATTCTTCCACTAAACATGACGTTAGCTTGCACGGCCGTTGGGCCAACATCAAAACTGGCGGCTTAAGGTCAACTGTAAAAACGTTGTGATCAGAAGTTGCAACCCAAAACGATATGCACAAGAGCACTTACTCTGGCCAGAACAAAAACCGAAACAAAAAAAGACAGGACAGGTTGTTGTTTTTTTTTGGATTATTTAAACACGTTTTGTTACAAACACAGGTTTTGTATCATCAATATAAAGTCTGTTTCATATTGAACAATGTTCCCAGTGAAAATAAGCAAAGCTCAAGCTTTAAGTGCGACCTCGTACAAATGAAAGACCCTTCTTAAAGTTGAGAAAATAAATATCATAGTCATATAAATTCATATATATGAAGGTATACACACATCACTCTTAGTAGAAGAACAAACTCTAAAGTAAAAAGCGGCAACTTTGAAATATAGTATACTATAGATAAACCCATATCTATGGCTTCATGATTTGCACGTGTGAATCAAGCAAAATGAGGATTTGTCAACATCGAAGAATTACCCATAATCCTTTGCATCAGAGCAAAGCGTTTGTTTTGCATCGCGTGGAATGAGAGTTGTCCGCGGATGCTGAAGACATCACTTTGGTATGACGAAACAAACGCGGGCATGCAGTAGGACCACGACCACACACGCGCGCCAACAACTAAAAAGGGCACAGGCGCTCATCGACACACAACGGGAAGGGGAATCTTGAGTCATCATCTGATCCCGCTGGAGAATCAGCCAACTTGTCCCACAAGCGCGTAGGTCAACAGGTCATCGAGGCACATATTTGAGGAGGTTGATGGCAAACGTTTTCCTGAAGTACGACTCGGTATGAGGAAGAAGACGAAGTTGAGGTTACGAGAACAGTGCAGGGGTCTCACACACACACACACACACGCACACACACACAAATCATGAACATTCATTGAAATCCAATCCCCAATGTCTTTGTCACGAAAGCCGCCCGCCCTCACTCGATCAACTATCTGATAAAAGGGTCTAACGATAACACAATAAATAACACAAATCAAATCAAGAACGTGCACTGGGAAGGGCTGAGCATCCACGGCACCTTATGGAAAGCGAGAGGCCTGATGTGTGCCGGACTCTCCATCCCAAAAGTGTTCCTCTGCATGCTTGCCTTTCTTCCTTGATTGTTTGTCATGCGAGATGCACTTGTGACGAGACTCTGCCACACAGCCCTTCAGAGTCACGACAACAACAACAACGTGTGCACCTTATTCAAGCGTGTGACAAAAGAAGAGGAACAACAAAAGCACACCAAATATATCCAAAAGCACCTGCACACAGACTATGGAACAAAAGCACTTATGTATACAAGGTACTAGATTGTTTTTGGTTCAGTATTCTTCAATTAGTGTACATTAGTGACGCAAAAAGCATGTGCAGAATATAGGTCGCAATTAATATCAAACAGACGGATAACAGTGCCCCACCCCCTTAGAAAAAAAGCAAACACGACAGAAACAGCGTCAACTGGCACAATAAAAGGGTCAAGAAAAAAGCCCCATGGCTTGCTGTCCACAACAAGGCAAAGTATAAAAGCTTTTTTTCCCCAAAATTGTACAATTTATGAAACATACCCAAATTAAAACACAACAAAGCTTAGCATCCAGCACTTAATAATAATAATCATGAATAACAATAACATCAACCACAGTAATCATAGTTGTGATAATCATAAGACTTGTCATCTGCTTCACTCCAGTTGTCAATACCGCACGTTAAAAACATTGCAACAATCTTTAGAAAGCAATAAAGACCATGAGCGTCCTTGCGTACATTCCACTCGCTCACTCGCTCGCTCACTCACTCACTCACTCACTCACTCACTCACTCACTCACTCACTCACTCACTCACTCACTCACTCACTCACTCACTCACTCACTCACACCACCCAAACCTACACACCCAACCCACCCAACCCACTCACTCACTCACTCACTCACTCACTCACTCACTCACTCACTCACTCACTCACTCACTCACTCACTCACACCACCCAAACCCACTCACTCACTCACTCACTCACTCACTCACTCACTCACTCACTCACTCACTCACTCACTCACTCACTCACTCACTCACTCACACCACCCAAACCTACACACCCAACCCACCCAACTCACTCACTCACTCACTCACTCACTCACTCACTCACTCACTCACTCACTCACTCACTCACTCACTCACTCACTCACTCACTCACTCACACCACCCAAACCCACTCACTCACTCACTCACTCACTCACTCACTCACTCACTCACTCACTCACTCACTCACTCACTCACTCACTCACTCACTCACTCACTCACTCACTCACTCACTCACACCACCCAAACCTACACACCCAACCCACCCAACCCACCCACTCACTCACTCACTCACTCACTCACTCACTCACTCACTCACTCACTCACTCACTCACTCACTCACTCACTCACTCACACCACCCAAACACACTCACTCACTCACTCACTCACTCACTCACTCACTCACTCACTCACTCACTCACTCACTCACTCACTCACTCACTCACTCACACCACCCAAACCCACTCACTCACTCACTCACTCACTCACTCACTCACTCACTCACTCACTCACTCACTCACTCACTCACTCACTCACTCACTCACTCACACCACCCAAACCTACACACCCAACCCACCCAACCCACCCAACCCACCCACCCACTCACTCACTCACTCACTCACTCACTCACTCACTCACTCACTCACTCACTCACTCACTCACTCACTCACTCACACCACCCAAACCCACTCACTCACTCACTCACTCACTCACTCACTCACTCACTCACTCACTCACTCACTCACTCACTCACTCACTCACTCACTCACTCACTCACTCACTCACTCACTCACTCACTCACTCACTCACACCACCCAAACCTACACACCCAACCCACCCAACCCACCCACTCACTCACCCACCCACTCACTCACTCACTCACTCACTCACTCACTCACTCACTCACTCACTCACTCACTCACTCACTCACTCACTCACTCACTCACTCTTGAACGAAAAGGGAAGTTTGCAAACACACATCCAATAAATAGCAAACAATAACAAGATTCTCACAATATCAAGCGCACATTTTTAGGTTCCTTTTGTCACCCCGTGAGCGCAGGTCGGACCTCCACCCCTTCCAAAAAAAGATAAAAAAATCTGCATATTCTCAATCTTGGGAGTTGACGTTACTGAGCCAGAAGAGGGGAGGAAAAAAACTCATTGGAATGAACAAAGGCAGCCGTTTGCTTAAGTGTGGCTCGTGTGCGCCGAGACGGACAAGCCGTCTATGTCCAACGTTCATTTCCATCCCACACAATTCTATGTACATGCGTCAAAACTCCACAGAACCGTCTGTGGCAACTGTGAACCAAACCGAAGGAAAAACAAAAGTTCTCCCCCCTCCCCACTTCATTTTGAAGGGCAAAGGCGATAAAGGACGACAACCTGGATCAGGATTGCGATGCGTCGATAACAGTCAAGAGGACGTCAATCCTTAAAGGTAGGTGCGGTCGCCGACTTGTTTAGGTCAGTCAAGGACAGATTACAAATTGTGAACCGTGGGCTCGGTTGCTTCGACGGGTCATTAAAGTGCAAGTCTGTGGCAGTACGACTCGGTCCACAGTGTGCTGTCAGACCGCCCGACACGCGAGCTATGCAATAGATTGAGACCACAAAAAAAATTAAAAGTCGACCACTTCCTTCCCTCGCGCTAACAGTGATCCCTGGTTTCCATGGTGATTGTGACGGCAAAGTCGCAGGCAGATGTCTGCCATGTCCTCGGCCTCAATCTCAAAGAGACTGGCAGAGCAAACACTGCATCAGAGGTAAAAAGAGGTAAGCAGAAAAGGACTTGCGATCACTCTCCGTCAACTGTGTGTTCGCTTATTTATAAATCATTGTCGCGACGTTTGCATCCCACCGTGGGGTCAAGAGATTCCTGAAAGATCCTCAAAAAGATCTCCACAAACAGGTTGTCGAAGCGCAACCGGGAGCCGAGTAGGTTTTAGGAGATCCATGCAAAGTCCCTCTCACAGCCGCTCTGCGGCTCGCCTTCCTGCGCCGAGGAATCGCTCTCCTCCTTCTCGTTGTCCAGCGCTCGGCGAGTCTCCGTCGTCACGCCGGACTCCTTCCATTTGGCCGTGTCGTCCTCCCCTTCTCCCATGGTCTCGCCGTCCCCTTCCGCCATCATCTCTTCCTCTCCATCACACTCGGCCTGGTCGTCGTGGAAGCGGTCGCCCGGATACAACTCCTCCTCCGGGGAGATGTCACCCCCCGCTTCGCCGGCGTGATCCAGCAGCGCCGCCATGCCCCGACCGGAGCAGTCGACGCAGACGCCGTGGCGCCGCGACCCGTGTTTGATTCCGACGCTAGCCGCTGACATGAACACGCGACTGCACACTTTACACACGTACTTCTTGTCTTTACTGTGGACCTGCAAAGTGGAAACACATCAGCAAATACACATCGTCCATATGGTGGACACATACAAGCAGTTTTGCAATTTCGGCCTTATTTTTCTGGTTATGCGCACACTCGCGTTCACGCTGATCTGTCATTTACGCATCTTCAAGACAAATACACACTCTGGGTAGAGCAACCCTAAAATGTAGGCGTCAAATCTGGCACGGATGTCACTGTCAAATACTTTTCTAATCGATTATTCTACTGATTGTTCGAATAGTTATTTTTCTCAGCTTTTGGCGCGAGACTGCCTCCTATTGGTGATGACACAACGGCACTCACCAGTGTGTGCCTCTTCATGTGTTCCCTCCTGGTGAACTTCTTGCCACAGATTTCGCACGGGTAGGGCCTCTCGCCAGTGTGCGAGCGCATGTGTCTCTTGAGGATGCACTGGTGCATGGCAGAGAAACTGCAGTAGGGGCACTTGAACTTTTTACGGATCACCGTGAAGTCATTCACTGCAGACAAAGGGAGGGGTGGAGGGGGGGAGAGGTAAAAATAAATAAAGATTAGATTTGAATGAATCTTGTAAATAAATGATCACTATCAATTTTCAGTTATTACACTTAATTAGCAGGGTGCTCAACAAATAAATGCATCATAAATCCCCATGGCCACCCTCGATCCCAATCAAAGCTACAGTTGCCCTGGCAACAGTTCTTCCGCTATACTAAAGCATCAAAAGAAGAGATCATACAGACACTGACACTACATTTAGTCTCTAGTCTAGAAGGTCTCTGCGACAGACAACACAGACATAAACACAGAGGCTGGCGGCGGGATTTAAAAATCACACGCAAAAAGGGTGACTCGAGGTAAAGAAAAAAAAAACACTCGTGTTTCCGCTAGTTTGAATCTAAGGGAAAGGTCAGGTGAGGCTAAAATTACGTCTCCAGCTGAGTCTTAACTGGCTGTAGAGTGAAGCGTGTGTGTGTGTGTGTGTGTGTGTGTGCGTGCATGTATGACCACAAAAGCTCAGAACTGGAGTGGACTGAAGAAAAAGCAGCGCTGAACAACACATTTCAACAACATCAAATGATTACCTTCATTGTCACAATGACTTCTGCTCAGAGTATAGCAAGCAAAGGGGAAAGAAAAACACACACACAAAAAAAAAAACATGCAAGAACACAAAGCGCCCAAGCCACTGCATTAACAGATTGTAACGTTTGTTGTGAGACTGTCAATGTGCATGACACCACCGGGCCAAAGGAGCAAAAGCAGCAGCAACACCACCAGAGGAGTTTGCACGTTTTATTAACGTTTCATTTCAGCACTCAAACATGATCTCAAAGTTTTTTGTTTTTTTTAGAAAAGTACATCTATTATACAGCACCTTTTCAAAAGATAAAAGACATATGAATAAGCAGCAACACACTCTTCTGTATTATACAAATCTTAAAAAGCGATCCTGATTTGTCCTTATCTTCCACTTGTTGCAGCTTCTGTGCAGCACAGCGCTGTGCTACCTGAGATGTTTTTTTTTGTCTGAAAGGATTTGGCATGTGGGGAGCTGGTATCAAAAAGATCGTGGAGGAAAAATAAAGCTGGCAAACACACAATCGCACAACCAGGCCATTGACCCTTCTACAACTAACCTAACCTGGGAAAACTGCGCCCCCTGGCATTATAATTGGAAAACTACTACTGTATTATTTGTTCATTGAGACTCAAACAATATGGCGCAATTGATTGTCAAGAAATAAGCAGATTTCCATGCTGACCACAATTCTATTGTATTAAATATTGAGTAAATGTTTCTTGTAAACTCTGAGGAGAAATCTTTGGCTGATATTAGAGTGAATTTAACTAAACCGGTGGACACGAAGAGTCCATTGTCCAATTTCCTGCAGCTAGTCCCTTTGTTTTAGTACTGAGCCCACCATTATCCCTCCTGCACCAGTGACGTCACTGAACTCATCGGGTCTAAAGGGCACCTGCCCCGCTGTCCCCGCTTCCTCTTTTGATTCAGGGTCAAAGGTTAAGGAGGCCTGTAGCCACAGAGGACCAATTACAGGCCTGAGGTCTCTTGCCACTCTCAGATGTAGGATGGAAAGAAAATGACACTACCCAACCCCCAGCTTACTGCCACTGGCTCATTGTTTTAGCTTGCTTTGTCCTGTCCAGCTCAGCCTTTCCATCTGCACTGCAGACAACATCAGGTTATTATGGTGACAATATAAAAACTACTGCTAATCCTGCACCTGGAGGTGGACACAAAAGTCTTGTAAATGTGTCTTAAAGCATCTTTTATCTGGGATAGACCACACAGGCGAACTTTGAGAGGATGAAGCGGTTCGGATGATGGTTGGATAGTTTCTGAATGAGCAGTGCAACTGATGTCCTGCAGATGGCGGTGTTGTGTAGCAACCACACATTCTGCCAGATTGGAATTATTTTAAATTGGGCTTTCTTTCTAATTGAGAGGTTCATACAAAGATAACGTTTGGGGGGAAAAAATGAAAAGTTGCTGCCTGGCATCACAATAAGTGATTATCCATGAGGACTTCAAGTACTGAACACATCAACTCATTAAACAGTAATGAGATCTGCTTTGCATAGACATTTTCACTATCATCGCGTAAATTCAATTCACGTTTAAATTTCAGTTTAAATACAAAAATATATTTAGCTTATAGCATAAAAATGTTTTTAAAAATGTACAGTATGTACTGCGTCCTGATTTCTGTTTTTTGCATATTTTTATCTGGCAAAGGTTTCATTTCATCAAACCATTATTAATATCCCACTGAAACAACTCAGGGATATATAAAATGCAATTTGTAAACGATATTCACCAAGGGGCAAAATTAATAGAAACCTATCTGCGAGTTGTGCCACATTTGGCAGCAATAATTGAACGTTTGTGATAATTGCTGATGAGTCTTTCACACCGCTGTGGAGGAATTATCTGCCCACCTTCCAAAAATGTTTTGACTCATCAGTCCACAGAGTGTTTCTCCAAAAGTCTTGAAGATATTCAAGTCTTGAGGTTTATAAAGAAAAACTGGAACTTTTTGGAAGGTGTGCAGCCCGCTGGTGTAAAAACTGGCACAGCAGTAGCTCGAAGTGATTTTGTAAGGGAGCCTTCTCATCATATGATCAGCATGAATTTTTCTCAGTTGGCTATGTCCAAAATGCTATGCTCACTCATTTCAACATTCATCTCTTCAGAAAGCCTCCATAGAGGGACTTGATCACCATCTTGAGAGGTGCTCGTGCTACCGCCTAGCACAGTTCCCGGCACAGACCCCACCTGGCAGCATACTTTGATGTGGGTGGCCAGGTTCTTCTGGGTGCTAAAAGACTTTGCACACGCCGGGCAAACGTGGCCCCTCTCTTTGGAGTGCACCGAGGACAGGTGTCTGTGCAGGTCTGTGCGGTCCCTGAAATGCTTCAGACAGTAGACACACTGCATGAGCTTTTTCTTAAAATGGATGGTCTTCTCGTGGCGGTCTGCGTTGGATTTAAGGGTGAAGCTCGCCGGGCACTGCGAACAGAGGTAGCGCACCGGGGTTGGTTCGACCACGGCGGGTCGATACAATGACTGAGGGTAGTGGAGAAACTGAGACTGGCTGGGCCGGCCAAATTGACCGGCCACGTTTGGCCAGTCCAGGGACATAGCCATGAGAGACAAGGTATGGCGGTACTCGTGCTCTCGGAGATACTCCAGACTGCTGAACAGCCGCTTGCACAGGGAGCAAGCAAACCCCTGCGAGGTCCAGCAACTGGTTTCTGGCAGGACCCCTGATTTAGTCTCTTTGGTCACCGCCGCCAGAGCCTCCATCTCGCCGGAAGCCATGAACACTGACGTAGGCACCGTCAGAGAACCAGCACAAGTCGCTTTGGCCATCTGATCCGTCTCACTAGGAGACTGGTTATCTTCCAAGCCTGAATAACACAGAGAATCATCAGAATTTCTGTATAGTAAAAAAAAAAAATAGGTGCTCCTGATTTAATTCGTCAAAGTAGGCGCATTACCTGCGTTATATTCCTTCAGCTCATCTTTATCTTTTTCACAATCCTGGAAGCACAGAAAGTCACGTTATTGCACACAAATGTGAAGAGTATGTATGTCAGGTTGTACACATAACAGGCAGGCAGGCAGGTGAGACAAGCTGTGAAAATAAGGCCTGGATCAGACTACTAGACAAATTTGCTCTCCCACATAGTGCCTCAGTCTGGCATTATTACACAAGGCAAATATTGCAATGTCACTATATCCTGTCTTGTTCAATCATTGAGTTAATCTTGTCAAATCAAGTTGTCGTAGAAAACGGCACCGGAACGAGTGCTACCGGATGTAACGGTTACCATAGTGCTCACAACGACAATCAATGGAGACGAGGCGAGGCGCCGTTGCCTGATTGTCAATGTCCTTTATCGTGAGATATGTCAAAGTTTTGACAGACTTTTCATTTTGGAATTGTAGTGCCAAACGCTTAATTGTGCATTATGGGTTGTTCCTGACAAAATATGTTGGCCTGCTCTGGTAAATTATTTGCGATGGTCTCGGGACAATAATGAAGCTAGAATCTTGTAGTCTGATCCAGCCACAAAACAAGATATGAATGCTCCTAGGGGGCTTTGTGAGAATGAATACAATGCAAAGGGTGGCCCCCTGCCTTATCTGACATACTCTCTCTTGACTGAATCCCTTAGTCCATTCTTTCACCCACAGCCTTTACCTTGGCCTCCTACACTCATCCCTCGGTCCTGAGAAAAGAGTCACATGAAGAGAATAGCATGCACTTGGTTCCACAGATGGCTTGTTTGCAGAGATGGGGACACTGATTGAGACGCAAGTCCTTTTGAAATCAAATGTTCCTCATGAAGGCTTACTTAGCCACACGCACAGACTGGCACAAAACACACTCGGCCACACAGACGTGCGCTCACACGCCCACGCGGACACACTGCAAAGAACAAGCAATTTCCTGCGCCACAAGAGCAAACCTCTCATTGTCTTTTAGTATCGATTCCACCCTGGCCGCTATCTGCCACCCTACAACATGCTGGCTGTCGTCTTTAAAGTAACAACTAAAAACTATTTTAGCACTAGCGCTGAGTAGCTACGCTTTGGCCCTGTCTATAGCAAAAAAAAAAAAATGTGGAAGAAAAGAGATGTGAGTAGTGAGTGTAAGACAAAGCAAGCAGGAAATGTACCGGATTCCACACATTGTGAAACACTGGGAGGAGACTGAGTGATGATTGATGTTGCATCCATAACTTAACTTGGTGCCCACCCTCCACCATATTGCTGGTCACTTCATACCCCTTAACAGCACTCAGCCTCCTCGGGGGAGTTAACAAGATAGGTTGAGGCAGCCTCCGAGACGCTCCCATCCATTCACTCGGATCAAAACTGGATCCGAGAGGCGGAGCGAAACCCGGAGAGCAGCCTTCACCTCTGGAGTTGAGCCAGGATCTTTGTGCTTACCTCAGGCAGGGTGGAGGACTCCAGGCCATCGGGGGCCTCTTCTACTTCCATGTCCAAGTTGTCTGAGTGTAGCCGGAGTGCCCCTGCCCGCAAACCGGGGGCCTCCAGGGACCGAGGCTCAGCGGGCAGCGGGGGAGTGGGTGGAGTTGTGGGGCGGTATGACGATGATGTTGATGATGAGGATGGCGGTAACGGTGTTGGTCGAAGATGAGGAGGAAGAAGAGTAGGAGGGGGAGGAGGAGGAGGAGAGTTGCCAGCCCCCTGTTTGTTATGAATAGTGGCCCCTGTGGCCCCTGGACGGAGCGTGCTGCAGTAGTTGTTGGAGCGGAGCCCTGAGGAGCACAGGAAACGAGTCTCACCCACCCACTCACGTACAACTGCACACTCTGCTAGCAGCTGGCCACCAGAACAGAACAGGAGAGAGTGGGCAGGAGGGGTGCGTGGCGGTGGTGGAGGGGGCACACAGTGGCTGCCAGTGCTGCACTATCAAACACTATGGAGAGGGGGAGGAAGAAAAACTCTGAAGTTTCACTTTCCACCAGCCGAGGGGAAAGGGTTAGGGCTTCTCTTCTCACTCTTTTCCATTTGCTCCTCTGCTCTCCTTCTCCTTCCACCCACATGCATACACACAGGATGCTGCGAATGTGCGTGTGTTGGTGCTTTTGTGAGTGAGTAAAATGCATATGAGGAGAGGGCTTGAGGATCCTCTGGAGCGCGGAGGGAGATTGTGTTGGAGGGGTGCCATCTTGCAGCTCAATTGAAGACTTTCTGAACGCGCAGGGCGAAAGGACATCGACCAGGGAGGATGTTTACCAGCAACAAGTTCAGACACGAGGAAAAAAAAATAAAATCTTACAGGCCTCCCACTAACTATTGCCACATTGCTATTTTATCTGCATTAATTAACACATTGCAGGTACCGTGTGGTGTGAGTGAAGGTGCCAGTGTGGCCAACTAAGTTATGCCGTGGGTGAAGTCACCCTCCTCAACACAATGGACACAATCTAGCAATGCTGAGGCTTGACCGTGGATGGATTTCTGGAATGTTGAACTTCCGCACCCGACACTCCCACTTACTGAGAACACACACCAATGCTCAACTCCCATTCCTCTTTGCCACCTCTGGCAACATCAAGAGGGGCCAAATAGAGAGGGAGGATGTCACAGCCGTAGATGCATGTGCACAATACAGCCAAATCCAAGAGCTGTACTAAAGAGTCTGCCTTTACAAAGGTACTTTAAAAAAATATTTTCAAAATGAATCAATGTCATCATTGTAAAGACATTTTGATTGCAACGCTTGCATTGGATCTTAATGGAATTGTGCGTTAGGTGCACACTGGTCATACTTATGAATGTATATTGAGTTACAGGCTCACATTAGCGTTTCAAAATTGTACAAAAAAAAACAAAGGTTTGTACCAAAAGTGACTTATTTGTTGAATATAAAATGTTCCGAATGACGTAGGCTTTCCAAATGTTTCTGCTGTTTCCTCCCACCACATACCTACTCAACAAATAATGGCATGGGTTTTGGGTCTGTATTTTCCTCTAAAATTACTTAGAAGACCATTTTGAATCAGCTCTGAACAAACAGAAGCAAGATTTAAAAAAAAAAAAAATCTCAATTGTGCTCATAGTTTTTCTATTTGCATTGAAAGAGGCATCAAAATGTGTAAAATCTGGATTAAATAATGGCCAAAATAGTCCCATTTATTGACAATATGATTGTTTTTTTTTCTAATTGAAACGCACTGCAATGAGAGCAAGCTGCTAATATCAGTATGATCAGTATGAAATTGGATGTTCTGTACACACTGTGCACAGCGGCAGCGTAAACAGTTGGGCGAAATCCACCGTCTGCCATCGACTGCCTTACACACAAAGGGGCAATGGGGTCAAATCCCATTGATCATCATTGCATTCAGAAGGCTGACTGACATATGTCTTGTAGTTTTGATGTTAGGCATGCTCGGATGCATGTTGCATCTCCGGTGAGCCAACTTTGTACCATTAAATAACAAATGGAAGCCTTTCCTTTCCGCAGTTGAGTAAACGGCGAGTGTATGAGGGATCACGTACACTAATGAGATAGTTGAGACCTTCTGCAAATGTTCGGAGGTCTCTGTTGGATTGGACCGGGTCACCTTTCTTTCCCTCCTTCCTGCCCGTGATCAATACTTTCCCAGGATCTTAAACAGACCCTCTTTGATGCTCGAAAGCATGAAGGGGGAAAATAGACAAGGGTGAGCCAAATAAGAAGGAAGCCAAGGATACGGGGAGAGAACACAGGCGAGTCTGAGGGATGAGTGTTAACGAGGGGTGAAGGAGAAGTGGATGGATGGATGGATGGATGGATGGATGGATGGATGGATGGATGGATGGATGGATGGATGGATGGATGGATGGATGGATGGATGGATGGATGGATGGATGGATGGATGGATGGATGGATGGATGGATGGATGGATGGAGGGAGGGAGGGAGTCAAGGAAGGGAAGGGGACAAGAAGGATGTGGGGGTGAAGGAGAAGCACGATGTCTGAAAACAAGATGACGCTGGAAGTGCGTAGCAACGACTCAAAGTGGGATGACTTCTCCAGCCAGTAATCGAAGGTGCAGTTTTTTTTATGTGGCCATAAAGACACTGCTGGGAGGGAGGGAGGGGAGCTTGTTGACAATTTCCGTGACCCCTATTGTGGCAGTTTATTCCAGAATAACCAAGCAACACCTTCCCCAAGGTCTCTTTAGAAATCCGCAAAAGTTGAAAGGAGGTTTTTCATGGTTGCTTTACAAGCAAGACATTCTGCACAGCCTCTTTGAAATCGCTTTGAAAGTAACTTCCTACAGTATGCTTTCTTTTACGAATGTTTTAAAATGCTCTGAATTCACCAAATCTCCTATTCATGTACAAACAGCCAAGGCTGAGTCTATGTATAAGAGTGAGCCTCTTATATTCTGTGGAGCCCGTGAATCTGTGACAGCATTCCGACACCTTCGGAAGCCAACCCAAACATTTCAATCTCATATACTTCGCACTTGCATGGGTGACGTACACAAGTGGGCCTATGCGTGCGTGCGCATGCGTTTCCATCTATTCACTCGCCGGCTTTTATTTTATAAGTGAGGGGGGGCAAGAGTTGCTTCTCTTTTTCCTTTGCTTCTTAGCCGTGCTCAAAGGCAGGCACAGCTCAGGACAAAAGATCCAATTACTAGCCAGTAAAAGCAAAGAAACAAAAACACACGACCTGTACCCCCCCCCCCACACACACACACACACACACAAAGCGTCCATAAATGCAAACACTCAAACCTAATCGAAAGTCAGAAAAAAATGCTAATGTTCTTGATGAGGATGTTTGATTGAAATAATTGATGAGATTATTGATGAGCTTCTGGGTTCTACTAATACGCTAAATCGCTTAGCAGAGCATTAAGTGTCAGCAAATGTATTGTGAAGAAAGCATAAATGTGGAAAACAAGAAATGAATACATTTTTTTGCTTGAACGTGATCATTTTGAGACATGCAGTAAATTGAGTGATTAAAGTGGAAAAAGAGCTGCAGTGATGCGCTCAAAGGAACTTTCACAAATAACCAAACAAATCTTCCCATGACAGCCAAGCCATCCCAACAAAATGTTCTCACGCTGAGTCACTGCTAACAAGTCACCGTTGACAGCCACATGCGCTCGAGTGGCTCTGCACACACGCACACTCATAAATACAGTAGGTGCACACCTGGTGAAGCATCCAGATACAGGAAAATAGTGGAGGATGATATTTACAGTCACCCCATGACACTTGGGTTAGGGAGAGTAGATACTGTATCTGTAAATTCACAATTCAATTTTGTCAAGGTACAAAATAATTAAAACAGGTATCAAGGTCTGAACGGAATTAGCTATCAGACAATCCCTGTCACTGTCCACATTGAAAATTCCTTTTCTTGTTTTAGTGCCTGTTTACAGTTTAATTTAGTTTTATTGTTCTCACTATTTTATTATTCTTTTTTTTCTTATGTCTCATGGTTTCTTGTACAGCACTTTGTGTCTCGCTGCTGTTGGTCTGAAAGTGCTTTGTAAATAAAGCTGAGTTGACTTGAGATAATAATGATTATAATAAAATATGGTTTAATATAATAATAAATATAGTAATATATTCAGCACCATTTATAATAGGATATTATAAATAATGTAATAATATAATACATACAATATATAAGAATAAAAGGTTAGGTTCAGCAATTTAGCAACGGGTGGAATTTTTTTCTGAAATGTCAGTTGCATGCTAAAATTTTGTGCAGGCTTTTATAAGTCAAACTCAAAAACAAAAAATAAAAATATCTCAATAAACCTGATGTGCTATAAAAAAATATGGAAAAAATAAGGACATTTTTTAAATCAGAGTCAAAAATACATTTTGGAATTCCTAAAACCCATCTCGGATTCAGATTTGCTGTTGTCCAGTGTTATCAACAATGATAGGATAGAAAACATATGATTCAATCTACAACACGATTTCTATAAATCCATCTATTTATCAACATTCCTAGGAAATCCCAATGCCATCACTGTTGAGCTTATCTTAGAACAGGCATGCAGGCTATTCATGTTGGTGACCCCCAGTCTCGGGCGCATGTGTGTGTGCGTGTGTGTGTGTGTGTGGATGTGTGTGTGCGTGTAAATACAGACTTACATGTCAAGGAATGTCCTCCTTTGGGAAGGTACTCATAGAGCAAGGGGTTATCATCTCCTATCATCTCAGCCCGCAGTGACAGCAAGCTGTTCTTACTCATCAGCGCCGCCTTCAGGTTGGCTACCGACGAGAGCATCCCACCGCCGCCTCTGCCTCCGCCGCCTCCCACCTCCTCTGATTCGTTGGGGCCCAGGAAGCCCGGCTCCGCTGCGAGAGCCTCTTCCTGTTTGAGAAAGAAGTCGAGGCGTTCGCCACGGCTGTCGGAGCTGTTGGGCTCGGTCATGTCTGCGTCTGCATAGATAGAGACAGGAAACGATAGATTGTCATTTTGCTGCCATTACTAAAATTAGGGCTGAACCAGCTTGAAAAATAATCAATTCACCACTTTTTACATCAATATGTGGAACTCAGGTGCGAGTCTGATCTCTGCTATTCTTCCTCTCGGTTTTTCTGGACCTAATTTCCCTCAAAAATGCAATTTGCAGTTCAGTACAACTTATCTGTTTTTCTTTTCTATACATTTATTTTTCTTGCAAATATTTGATTGGTGCGACTTATACTCTTGAGCAAAAAATATAATGCATAAAAAAAAAAGAAAAAGACAGACAGAAAATGATGCTTAATTGCTCAGCTCTAACTAAAATGTCTGTCTGGCACAGCGCAAGTGAGCGGCAATGGCCAGTGCCTCACACAGTGTTGCCTCAACTTTATTCCAGAGATTACAAGCCTCCGTGTGGGCTGGAGACTCCACCGCTCTGGATTTGTGACTCGCTTGCTGAGTGGATAAAAAGGATGGGGCTTGTATAAAAACACTGTATTTGAAAAAGCTGTCACGATTTAAGAGCTCCACCTGACAGCGATATCATCTCGGGAGAGAACACTAGAAAGGCTGTATTAAAGCAATTCTTTGAAATCTCTCAGCAGACGAGTATAACATTTCATTCAACTCTCGTGTCTAATCAGCAGCAGTCTGTCCGCTAAGGTTAGAATGTTAGAACAGCTCAAACACTGTCTGTGTGTGGAGAAACTGTCAGCAGTCGATGCAATGTCGGAGGTTCCGCGGGAGTGCTGCAACATTTCCACATCGACACTTGTGCACGCACACGGTAACACACACACGCTTTTGTTAACTGTTGACAGCTCGCAATCTGGCTTTTTATTTTTTTATTTTTAAAGGACTGACATGCCTACAACAACTACAACACTGGGAACTGGAATCATTTTGCGAGACACAAATAACAAATTTCCTCAAATCACCTTTAGTAATGCTGTTATTAATTTATTAATAATAATTATGTTAATGTGTGGGAAGACTCTGATGTCATGAATTTCCCACCACATATAATGAAGAAATAGAACAATAATAACACTTTGTTTCTATAAATCTCCATATTTTTAAATGATTACGCCGAGACAATTACAGTGCACTATCACTGGTGAGCTATTTTTAAAACAGGCTCACTGGCTACTCCTGTGGTCCTTGGAGGCCACTTGATGCCTCTGGGCACCACATTGATGACCCCTGGCCTCACTAGTGGCTGCTGGTCATTCAAATGAGGGGCAACTTAACTCCGCCCAAGACGGATCATTCAGTCATTATGCAGAAGCCGAGCGTTCGGGCCAGTCCGCTGCCCCATTGACCCCAAGAGACATCGAGCATCCGATGAGCGGAATAAAGCCCAGCATTTATTCAATAATGACCGTCCAGTTTTGCGCAGTGGAACAACACATTGTACAATGCAGTATACACTCAACGTCTGGCTGCATAAGAGCGCAACGAGAAGAGAGTTGAGTCGTTTACCTGTGACAAGTAGCTGATTTGAACAAAAGATGAATTTCATTCAATTAATCAATGAAAAGTACAGAGAGCAGCACATAGTTCTTTACTTGTATATTTATATACTATAATCCGGAATATAAAACGCACTTGAATGTAAACTGCACCAGCTAAAATTAGGGAAAAATCCTGTTTTGTTCATATATAAGCCGCACCGGACTATAAAGTGCGGGTGTTGTAAATGAAATATAAAGTGCTATTTTCTCCTACAAAAAAGGGATTAATGGCATTTACATTCATTCCATGGGAGAAGATAATTTGAGTGTTTTGAGAGTGCAAACAGAACAAATTAAACTCGTATCTTACTGTAACATTTTGATGTTAGGCTAAAACAGAACAGCTGAAGTCACCTTTAATATGCACAGTGCCACAAAAACAGATGTGATGAAGCGTATACAAGGAAAAAAATGTGGGAACAAATCAAGGTTTTCGTCCCCTCGTATGACAATTGTGAACTGTAATGTACGTTTGCTGTGCAGCCTTGTCTTGTGCAGAGGAAGTCAAGGTGACAGTGATGGGAGTTTGCCTCTATGTCTGGAATACTGATGGCTCCACAGCCTCTTCACACGCCGTACTAGGTCAGTGTTGACCACACTCTCAGACACACTTGTCATTTTCATCACCCGTATAGATGAATGACCATTGTGCAATGGGGGATGTTGAAATGTTTGTGACCACCAGCATTACAAATCAGGCAATGGAATATGCAGTTCACACTTGCATGTCGTACTCTGTGAGGGTTCACGTGTCTCGTCTAATAGAAGTCCCCAAAATACTAGAAACCGCTGTGAGGATGATACCCTAACCCACAGTTCAATAAACACACGGTGGTGCCTCGAGATGCAAGCTTCATTTGTTCTGTGACTATGATTAAAACAAAAGGTTCCTCATGTCATCTTTAAGCAATCTGTTGTGAGTGAGTGAGCGAGTGAGTGAGCGAGTGAGCGAGTGAGCGAGTGAGCGAGCGAGCGAGCGAGTGAGTGAGCGAGCGAGCGAGCGAGCGAGCGAGTGAGTGAGCGAGCGAGTGAGTGAGCGAGCGAGCGAGTGAGTGAGTGAGTGAGTGAGTGAGTGAGTGAGTGAGTGAGTGAGTGAGTGAGTGAGTGAGTGAGTGAGTGAGTGAGTGAGTGAGTGAGTGAGTGAGTGAGATGAACCGACGTCACTGCCACCATACAGTGTTCGTATCATTTTTGGGTGACGAGTCCATTTAAAAGAAATCAATAATCTCAAAAACTCACATCATGTTAAGACACGACTGGTCAGTCAATCAATCAATCTATCTATCTATCTATCTATCTATCTATCTATCTATCTATCTATCTATCTATCTATCTATCTATCTATCTATCTATCTATCTATCTATCTATCTATCTATCTATCTATCTATCTATCTATCTATCTATCTATCTATCTATCTATCTATCTATCTATCTATCTCAACCCTAACCCTAACCCTAACCCTAACCCAATCTAGCTATCTAGCTATCTAGCTATCTATTTATCTATCATTATTCCCATAAGTATTTTTTTTTAAAGAAAGATGGTTTTTATGCAGCTCTTGTGCTTAGGTACCTAATTTTGTGACAGGTGATCCTTGTAAACACTGACGGAAGAGAGGAGTTCAAGTCACACAAATGATGCTTGAGAGGAGCTTTGAATAGTGGGAGTGAGGTTGGGGGAAAAAATGGCATTGGATCTTACAAAAGAGCGGGGGTGTTGATCTGTGGAGGAAGGAGACAAGATACAATAAAATATAAAAATGCATGCGTGCACACACACACACACACACGCACACACGCGCACACACACACAAGCACCCACACACACAAAGTTAATTAAGAAGGTGTAGGGGTTGGCGCACGGGGCGTTAGGTGCAGGAATTCATTAGAGCTCTGCCCCCTCCTTCAGTGGGCAGCCCAGCAGCCACAGGAGTCAATCAATAACATAGATCTCCTGTTGGCCAACAACAATACGCATGCACGCACACACACACACACACACACACACACACACACACACACGGAAAGGCAAAGAAATGGAAGATGATACGAATGAGAGAGCGAGAGAAAGGAGTGTGACCTCTGACCCTCACCTTGCTCTACTCATTTTTTTCAGCGGATGAGCGTGTGACCCTTGGCCACTTTTCCCAGCGCAGCTTGGACACGTGCATCTACAGGAGGCACACAAGTGCCCGCCTCATCGGCAAACAGTGACAATACTTTGTTCACACGACTACAAGCGGCACACACTCAACACACACTCCAGGCGCTATTATGTCCCTTTCCCAAATCTGCGAGATAGCTCTCTGCGTTCGGCGCCAGGGGCTCTTCCCGCTAACCTGCTTTTGGAGGAGTTACCTACGTTACTGCGACTTCGCAGCAGATATTGGAAATTACTATTCAGCTGACCACAAACAGGCTCCCGCACAAAATAATGGCAATACGCCACATAATCCTCCTTCACTTATGTAAGCGTAAGCGGGTCGGCGTGGATTGTGTGTTTCTTAAATCTCATTCTGTTCCGACAGATAAAATCATTTACCGCAGTAGGAACAGTCCACACCTAATCCTGGCCACACAGCTTATGGATTTCGTAAGAGGGGCGACGGGCTCGCTCAGGATTTGTACACACATATGTTGCGGTGTCTTTTGGAGGCAAGAGGTTTATCTGGAGTTTTTAGAGACGCAGCAGTTACATCATCCCTTTGTGCACACATGCCAATTGTTAAACACCTCCCAATAGCAACAGTTAGATGCGGACAAAAGCATTTTCCTCATCTTTACCTCATTTATTTTGGCCTCCACAGTGGTCTCTTTATAGAGAGGGGAATTTCATTTTCCCTCTGATAAAGAAGTCAGAATAATTTAGATTTCTGCTTTCTGAAGAGATTTTCCGTTTAATTTGGTTGCCATAGTAGCCAACCTCGCTTGGCTTGCACATCATTTGCTAAATAAAACCCCAGTTTTAAAACAAAAGATAGGCAAATGTGGGCTTTACTCGGTTCATGGGTGTGAGTGAGCGGACACCCGCAAAATATTTCTGAGCGTCTTGGTGAGTTTTGAGACAACACTGTAACAAGATCGGCTTTGTGTCAAACAAAATCCTCAAACATACAGTGAAGGACACAGCATTCTACAGCTATTGCGAGACTTTCACTTCATGAATAGGAGGAGATAGTTTGGTTGTGTGGCTGCAGCCAGTGTGACGAACCTGAGTGTGCGTGCCAACGCGTGGGTGCTGTGTATTGGAAGTTGGAAGTTGTGTTGCCGCAGTGAGAGCTAAAATGCGAGAAATGAAAAGGGAGAAAAACGAAGGCCTGAAAAGGGAGGTAAAGGTCATCGGACAGTTTGAACTCTGCTCCTATGTTGTCATGTTTCGATTGTGCTCATGAAGTGTGTGTGCGTGCAAATATCCCCAAAACATCATTCACTCTTCACTCCCACTTAGCAATACACACACACACACACACACACACACACACACACACACACACACACACACACACACACACACACACACACACAAAACCTCTCACACAACTTCAACCCTAAACCTACTTGAGGTCAGGCATTGCGACGGTCGTACAAAAATAACCAAACACAACAGAGAACATGTTCAGGAAGATTAAGTAACAAGTATTGAATTAAAAGAGGGGAGTCAGAGAAGAAATCAGGCCTTGTCTGCATGTATTGAAGTGCAAACAAGAGACGGCGTCTTTTCATTTGTCTGGATTTGTGTGTGGGCATGAAAGTAAGAGGCCTTGAGAGGACAAGTTGACAGGATAAAACCTAATAAAAACAACAACTTTTGTCTTTATGTTTTAGTACAGATTGCAAAATGATGGAGAAGTCAGTAGTGGCCAGTTAGTCTCATTTAGGAAAGAATGGTCACGTTTGCTTGTCCTCACAAATTGGAAATGAATTAGCCCCCAATTTTGGAGATGAACAGAAGTACTATGTGCCATCTATATCATCATCTTCTCATATGCTTCATGTGTCCCAAAGATTTGGACAGACATGAGGCTACCAGCATTTGACTACTTAGGTTTTGCTGCGTTTAAAAGCACAAGTGCAGTTTGGAATAGAAAAAACTTCTTGCCAAGTGGCAATTTTGCACTACTGCTTCAATGTCAATTGGCAAGGGAATGATACGCTTTCAAAATGACAAAGTCCGAGAAGTTGAATGTTGATGACCTTGAGTCCATCTGCATGACGCCTGAAAGTGTCTAATAACTTTTGGGACACCTTGTATACTAGGTACTATGTTGTCATCACATGACCTTCTATTGCAACATCTGCATCCATCTTCTCTTAGCCCAAACTGTTCCCATGCCCTGCACGCATGATTAGTGTGTTTGGCCTCGAGTGGACAAAGGGGAGGGTGGGCCGAGGTGGAGGGCGCTTCCTCGGCATGCTGATGTTTGAGAGGTTAAAAAAGTAATTTCAGATGAGAGAAGAGGGAGTGAGACACTAAAACAGCTCAAGAATTCGGAGGCAATTTAAAAGGCGGTGTGGGAGAGGGGAATGAAAAAAATGTTGGGTTAAAAATGGAGGGCAGATGGAAAGCAAAAGAAGCTGTTATTCTCTTTTGCTCCCAGTCCTCCTCTCTGGCTCGCTCTCCCTCTGTTGTTTTTAGGGACTAGCTGGGCCACAACCTCCACAAGAGATAGGGAAGGCTGGTGGTGGTAGTGCACGTGTGTGTGTATGTGTGTGTGTGTGTGTGTGTGTGTGTGTGTGTGTGTGTGTGTGTGTGTGTGTGTGTGTGCGTGTGTGTGTGTGTGTGTGTGTGTGTGTGTGTGTGTGTGTGTGTAGGGAGGGCAGGCATAAATCAAGCAGAGCCTGAAGGCTTTAGAGTAGGGAGGGACGGAGGGGTGAGAGCGGTGGAGGACAGGAGAAAGCGAAAGAGAGAAAGAGTGAAAGAGAGCGAGAGATGGTACAAGTGGAGTCGGTGGTACTGTTGGGGGAGGTTGGAAGGGGGTGAGTGGGTGGCGGGGTAGTGTGGGTGGAGGGGATGAGAAGAGGCGAATCAGCGACTGCACGAGTAGAGGGGTGAGAGGTGGACAGCGAGGTGATGAAGTGTGGGTGGGTGGGTGAGTGCAGGGGAGCCAGGATGGCTGGGGGGAGGGGGTGGGAGGGGGGTGCCGTAGGTGGGAGGCTTTGCAGGGGCAAGATGTATTTATAAAGTAAATCATTTGAGTGGAGTTATTCGCCTTCATCCGCAGCTTTTGACACCCCTGAAGAAAAGTTTTGAATGAGGATCTCCGAGCGCTGCATAAACATGTTTTCATGTTTATAATACAGGCTGCCACATTTAAACTGTGCTTTGGCGTACAGCAGTTATACAAATGAGTTGCAGGGGCAATATGTATCAGGGGTCATACTGAAATGATCCCGAGTTGGTTTAGCAGCCTGCTGGCTATTTGTGTTAAGATTGCATGCATTTTAATTCAATGAAAAGCAAAGCATCTTCAGAGTGGGGGGCAATATGTTTATGTTCGCAGCAGTGCCTTGATATACGAGTGACCAGATATGAGCTGTTATTCAGCCATTTTTATTTGCTTTGAATTCGAGCACAAACTTGAAATTTGAGCACTGTATGATGGTAATGAACACAACTTAACTCACATCATATAAGATGCACTTAGTGAACAATTCTTGAGCAAAGCTGTTTAATTTCACGCCCAGCTGAAGTTTACTGTCCAACTAAACGTAAAACTAGGAGAATTACACAGTGTGTATTTAAAAACATAGCCTTTAGTTTGCTATCTTGATGGGAAAAACATACTCAACAGATATTTGACCGCAAAAGGTGCAGCTATACATTTAGACATTCAATATAACAGTAATCGCAGGCATATATTCTGAGGATCTGAGATGTCAGACTAAATAATTTCAATGGGGAAAGATGATTTAAAGCATGGTGACGGGACAAATCAAAGTTTCATCTCAAGGTACCACTGTTTTATTTTGTATGTACAGTACATACTGTATGCACTTTATTTTTGTGTGGATTATATACAGCGCTTCTAACTGACCCAGAATCTGTTGTATCATCTATAATCCCACCCATAAGCGGCGGCTCCCTCCTTTTCCGCCAAGATCACCAATCAGAAGAGCAATTCTGACTGGTCCTGCACAGAAATCCGCTCAGAGCTGCTGTTGGGGAAATATTTGGCACTAACATGCCATACTAGGGCTGTGCTTGTAGCTGATGTTTAGCTTCCTAGCTGCTAAACATTCTCCCACAAAGGCCTCGTTATTACCACTGATAGGCATTGCGTCCCAGGGATGGAACGGTCCTGGACAGACACCTGCTTTGAGAAAACTGACTGAGCAAGGACGGAAGTGGGCTTTTTTCCATCTCTCTAAATCGTCCCCAATCTGATCAAGTACCAACTGACCGAAACACGCCCAGCCTGTCTTGTGTGTGTGTAATCCGCCAATACAATACTTGTCTCGAGCATGTTCAGGGTGTTTGTATATACTGGAGGGATTCACTTCACTTTGGTTCAAGCGTACAAGAGGAACAGCACTTTTTCGTCAAAACGGGAATGGGGGTCGACTATATTACGAATAAGGACAAAAGGGTGCCCAGTTCGGGGACAAAGGACAGAGGACGGATCGGTGCCCAACCCTGGTTATCACTTACAGAGTACGAGTAGCTACAGAGTGCAATGCTAATTGTCAACCTAAAGTTGTACTGTCAAATAACAGAAATAATTCCATTCCCTCTTGTTGTTGTTTGAAGCTGCGAATGGATGAGAGATCACAGAAGTCGCCATCACAGCGGGAACGACGGCACATTTAAGTTCAAAAGTAAACAAGCGACTGTAATTTTCGATCTACAAATCCAGAATGATTGGCTCAGTTTCCCATATTTGACGTGTGGCGACTTACTCATCTGTTTTGGTGAAATGTCATGACATCAGGCTGTAATTTATAGCACTTGTGCTTATTGATTTAATTGGTTTCTGACATCTTGTTCTGGATCATGAGAAAATTCCAGAGAACACTTGATTACCTGCACGTGTTGCAATCTTTTACTCGTTACAGGACTTTCATGGGTGACAACTGCTAAAGCCTTGGCAGAGTTCTGTACAAGGAAAGCTATTTCTCTGATTGATTGAGTTGAATAATAAATTGCTTGCGAGACATGGTGCAAGTGTAATTTTAGCAAAAGAAATACATTACATTCTAATCAAGTCCAAAGCATCACGGTTATTATTTGTCTGTGTTGATGTCATATTAGTTATGAGAGCTGTTGCCTGAAAAATAATGAATAGCATTCGAAAAGATCTCGAGAGAAATGCAAACTATATGTGTTAATTTGCTGCTGCACTGAATGCCAGTGGGTAGTCTATAGGTGAGACAATGATTAAGGGGAGGACTCTGTGCTGGGGGAGAGTGCACAAGGGGGTGGAGGATTGCAGGGTTTGAGGTAATCTCGAGAGTTAATGCAGCTTAGAGGGAATGCGAGGGAGGGAGGTAAAGCGGGAAAGAGGGGAGGCGTGAGTCCAGAGAGAGAAAACAAGAGCACAGAGAGAGTGCAGACCTCCGCCAAGGCTTGAACATTTGCAAAAAAACCAACATCTGGGAAGTTTCATCTCGATCAAGAATTCCGTTGGGGAAAGATTCCACATAAACACAGCAAAAATGCTAAAATGGCAATTTATGGCAACCTGTTACACAGGGTTATATATAATAATCAATTGGCACCAAATCTGAATCAAAATTGTTTTGTACATTAGAGCGTCACATAAGCAATATACAAAGAAAATTGTGGTCATAGAAAAAACCAAACTGTGGCCAGGGCAAAAAGTTTACCCAAACAAGCAAATAAAGCCCTTGCAATGAAAACAGGCTCCCCGGCGGAGATAATTATAAGCAGCAGGGAGAGGAAGAAATAAATGAAGATGTATCAGCAACCAAGGACGCGGGGGAGGTGAGGGTAAGGAGGGTCAAACTAAAAGCCATAGTGATAGAAGCAGGGAGTGGAGAGAACAAATCAAGTGAGCATGTGCGATAAAGAGTTTGCTCCTGAAAGGTGGGGTGAAGCTGAGCGAGTTGGCGGCAAGAGGCAAAGTGGCCGCTTGGCCGGAGTGCGGGGGAGAGGTGTGCATGGGGAAAGAATGCTGGGTGGGGAAGGAAGGCACACACGCGGGGCTTTGTGCGAAAAGCAGAGAGAGAGACAGAGAGCTTGCATATTGTGGCTCCAGCATGGGAGGAAGTCACCGACAGGCATGGGCTCAAAAGTCCCGGCCAGACAGTCCAGGGGTCGAATTAGCCGCGTGAGGTTGCAGAATGAGCTCTTGAGTGGTAATGGAAAACGGAGGGGCAAACAACACTCCAGTCAGGGTGGGGATTCCACACACAGTCAAACCACTCACAATTATTCTTGGTGGTAGGGCTGCAAAATATATCAAATAAGTCTCAATATTGCGATGTTGGCCCATGCAATATGGATATCGCAAAGAAACCAAGTAAGTTTCTCATGGAACTGTTTGCGTTCATCTGAAATTGATCACTATGTGCAAATGTGCATGGGAAACCAATAATTGAACATTATCTAAGGTAATTCAAATTAATTAGCTACTGATACACTGAAATTGCTTATTTTGCTGCATGAAGGACATGTAAGAAAATAAAATGTTAGATAAAAAAAGTTAGATAATAAAATATACATATTATAGGTACAATAATGCTATACAACTGTATTGAATATCGCAAAGAAATGTGTTGGATATCTGCGTACCAAAATATGGTATGAGTTGACACTGCACTTATTTTCTTCACATTGTCATTTTGACTTTTTTAAGGGCCATCTGACAAAGGTGGAGAGAGAAAAAAAAAACATAAGACAAAACAGTGCGATCCTAAACAAACAGAAACAGAGAGCAGATGACCAGCTCAAGAGGTTCCTTGACAAACTGCCCATGTTAGTCAGTGTGCGTTCCAAGGAGCGGACACTGATGGGGGAAGCAATCGTACATCTCTCCCATCTCGTAACATTAAGACTGTGCTTCTCTGTCCTCGTATCCTTGGCAACCTGCCTCCAACAAAGGAGAGAGCTCTGGCCTCAGCATGGGAGGAGTATGGTGCCATAGAGAGGAAAAGCAAGGCCAAGCGAGATAGAGGGAGATGGAAAACTGGCAGACAGTCTGGGCAGCGACGGAGAGTGATGGAGCAAGTCGCAGTGTTTACCGTGCACTCTTGTGTAGATCAAAATGAGCGAGGAGAGCTGAGGGTGAAACAGGAAGGAAGTGAGATAAACTAAGATGAAGGAAAGGGGGGGGGGGGCGTGGGCAGACCTGTGCAAGCTGCAGCTTTAGCGTTCGTGGACCTCTATCACTCATGAGCTAATATGGGGTGTACAAGAGCTGGGTGATGAATTCAATTTTTTGCCTACTCACTATCATAAAAATATTCAAATAAAAAAAACAATCAGTGTGCAGAATAGTGTGTGTGTGGGTGTGTGTATTTATTTATATTTTTTTTATGGGAGGAAACTGTTTGCAGCGGGCTTCGCTCCAAGTTTGAATGTTTATCCATGTATGCCTCCCCATTCATTTAACGAAATCAGTAATAGTACAAGTATGGTGGGGAAACCAAAGCAAGTGTGTTCATCTCCCCTTCCCCCTTTGCTACCGAGCTGAGCCACCGAGATTAATTGCTTATGATCAAATCAGCATAAGATGTGCAAATTAAAGAGCAGCCCACCCCTTCTCCAACCCTCATGGCTCCACTTCAGCGCCCTACCCGCCCACCTATGACAGACCAAGTGGACAGTGCAATGCATATTTTGTCATGCGCGGATCTTTTTATTATTATTTTTAAACATGTTCGGTCACTCACTGAAAATCTCGGTTATTTGCTGTCTTGTGATTAGGTCAAAGCAATTAAAAAATTTGTTTGGCGCCCCCTTGTGGAATCTCATTTGTTAGATTTAATTCACAATGTTTTTACGCCTGTGTTTGGGATGTATTATTTTGTTGGTGAATGCACGTGCATCCATGCATGCCTAAATGTTTGAAATTCAATTTCTGGTGAGACACATTTCAGCCCATAATTGTATTGTATTTTTTGCACAGCAAAAACACTGTTACACTTTGCCTGCCAAATAGTTTTTTTTCCTTTGTTGACAATGCTTGTAACTCAAAACACTTGCATCCAAAATCCTGTTTCGAGAATGGAAATAAAATGCAAGAATTGCTTCGTTAAGTCTCACTATTGTGTTGCTCCTGCTGGTGTTCCCGTCTTGGCCACCAGGGGACAGTATAAGACAGACATATAGATAAGATTGTACGAGAGGCTCAGCTCCTCTCTCAGCTTCTCACTATGGCAGTGTTTCGTTTTTTGCAGAGGATAAAGAATACATGCCTATGAGTATTGTTTTCTTACATCATAATTATCTTGAGTTGAATGACTTGATATTATTTGAATTAATGACTAGTGTGCATATTTGTTTGTCAATGGGCGGGTCAGGTTATTCAGGCTTGCATGCAAATTAATGCGACTTATGAGCTTAATGCGAAGGTGGCTGTTTTGAATAATAAAAGTACTAATTATAGTTGTTTACGGTGTGAACATGTGAACTTGAGTACATGACACAAGTTGATGCTTTACGATACTCTGTGTTAAGTGATTTGCCGTCCATCTTGTCGCATCTATACCAACTATAAACCCTTTTTGAGGGGGCGGCATTTCATCACTGATTTTCACCATTTACGGCAGAGCCTGGTGAATATGAAGGGTTCACCGTAGAGCTTATTCAAGGCTACTAACGTGTTATTTCCTCTTTCCCCAGAGAGGAACATAGTGCTCAGAGAGGGCTCGAAATGGAACAAGGGGTTAGTACGTGCACGAACACATACACACACAGATCCACACGCCCAGAGTCAGCGCCCTCAGGAGAACGAGCGCTATCTTGCCCTGCCTCTCAAAACTGCTCCTCTCTCGGCTTCTCGGACGCTCTCATTAAGAAGCCATTAAAGAGAAGGTCAGCGTGAGACCACATGACCCCTTCCTCACCCCAGTAACACACCCCTGGGAGGGCTTAGAAATATACACAGTCATATGGGATGTGCAAAATAAAATGGAAAGAGAGCCACAGTGTAACAAAAACACTGGGAGGAAGGCATAGAACAACAAATTAAAATGTCAGTTATTCAACTTGGAAATGTTGGGTTCATGCTGTGGAGTGTATTGTGTGACTGTGGATACAATACAGCGGCTCAAATGAGTGTTAAATACTCATTTTACTTATTGATGAATCACACATTCATGCATCAAACGTGAATCATAGTACACGTTTTGCGCATAAATTGGTATACATACTGTTAGTAAGCGAGGGCCATTGAGGGTAAGTTTTCCCTAGGGCTCGTTAAACACTGCTTTTCTATTTGTTTTTTAATTATTCTGTCCGATGATTGCTCTTTTATTGGGGTAATTGTGAACTGCTGCGGCAATTTAAATTCTACCCGTCCTTCTATCTACCCACCTACTCATCTATCCATCTATCGACCTATCTATTAATCTATCATCTATCTACTCCAAGACACAAACTATCAAGCAAGCTACTTTTGTCAATATCAATTGTACACATCTCCCCTTGTACCAAGTAGACTTGTTGTTACCAAAGTGGTTTGAAACTCCAAAGATATGCCATGAATGATCTGAATCTGACTCACACGAGAGCTTGCACTCACCATGATGGAGATGAGTGGAGGATAAAAGCATTACAGACACAGGCAGTATGAATGAGTCAGAAAGGATAAGAAAGCACAAGTTCAATGTGAC